>NW_027112495.1:901662-931838 GCF_000696795.3 Halyomorpha halys
CGTCTTTTAAAATTTTAATATTACTATATTCTCATACTCCTTTCATCTTGTTATAATACTTTCACTAAAAATTTTCTTCCCACAATACTTATGTACCTATACTGTTTGCCATCTTTTTATTTTCTTGTTATTCTGTTTTTCTTTATTTTTATTATGGTTGTTATTCTTTTTATTTTATTTTATTTTTTTTTTTACTTTGTCCTGATAAAGACCTGAAATTCTGGTTGAATTGTTGGCATTAAAAAATTAAGTTATACTTATTTGTGTACTTCACTTCAGCCCCAATCATCTTCTACTCCTAATTAGTTAGTTTTTTTTTTTTTTTTCCGATCCCTCTAAAACAGAAAGAAACAATGAATTAGTGAGTGCTTTATTGTGGGAAAGAAAGGAAATAAATCGTGTTGTGTATTACCTTTTACTACCTTTGGTATTTTAAGGTTACCTGTAATGTTTATTGTTATTTATGAAATATCCATTCTAGATGGTACTATTTAGTTTGTTTTGTTGAATTTTCACATGTATAAATAGGTATTTATCAAGTATTATATTTGAAAATTAAATTTTTTAGAAGTTATCACTGAGACAACCAGTTGAGAAGTGCTATTTCCTTAGTGTTGGAAAAGTATCCTATGGTAGAGAAGGCGCAGGCTTGGTGGATAGTAAGGCGAATCCCACTCATCGCCTTGTTGTATATGGATTAAAAGGAGCTTGGACAACCAGTAATAGGGATGTGGTTGCTGCTCTCTATGATACTTTCATCAAAACAAAGGTACAATAAAATTTAACATTTTATACTTTTACAGCATTTCGATTGTTTCATTGTTAAAAATCAATTCCTATCATTCATCTCATTCTTATATGCTTTATATTTATCTATTTACTGTTTGTTGCAGAGTAATTTTGTTTATCATTATTCACATAAATCTATTTATCCAATAAATCCAGTGAGCCTTACTGGGATTGGAAACCAAACATTGAGATCATTCAACGTTTTAATTAATCACTCTGTTTTTTCTGTTTTTATATGACCCTCTATATCAGTGGTTCCCTAACTGAGTGCCCCAAGCATATGCTATGCCAGGAGTACTGCTAGTAAATGCCAATTTCTACAAAAAATAAATGAAATAGCATACATACTTATGCATTTACTTTGTATTGTTTTTTTTCTCTTCTTACATATTCAACTCTTGTAAGGATAATTGTGCCGCAATTTTGTTTTTTAGCTCTACAAGGGTACCACAAAATTTTTTTAGCCTAACAAGGGTACCATTAATTTTTTTTAGACCAGAAAGGGTGCTATGGTGAAAAAATTTTGGGAACCGCTGCTCTGTGTTGTCTCTCATAGGTGTTCCAACAAAGATAAGAATAACAGAGAGGGAAACTAAATGTAGATAGGTGATAGTAATAATGAAGAAATTAAAAGCTTTCTTAAAAAATGGAATATTTATAATCCGGGTGTGGTCAGATTAAACTCAAATAGTAATATTTTGTTCTATTTTTATTTGAGCCAACGATTCTTCCCATGTTGCAGGGCTTCGTCAGGGCTGTTTTGACGGAAGTCAAAGTCAGAGTGCTTTCTTATATTTAGGAAATTTTCAAAATTGGTGTATTTGAAAATAGATTAATTTGATGTGTATTAACATAAGGCAACAGTAATTTTTTTATTTACTGAATGAATATATATAGCTTTTATATAAAGGTTAGACAGTTATATATTTCTTAGTTCCTAATAAAATGATCCTGGTTTATTATTTCATGGTATTATCTAAGAGAATTTACTAATCAGACTGATTTTTTTTACTAATATTGCTATCTGGAACAAAATAATTAAGTATTATCTATTCATTTTAGCAATTAAAAAAAAACCTTTCAACAGAAGCACTTAAAGGATTCCGGCGAGAACCTAACACTTCGCTTAAACCTCAATCCCACACAACCGAGCCAAACCAGACTCCAAATATTTCTACACCAAATTCTAACAATTTGCAGGTAATTATAATTTGTTGGATTTATAATGTTCAACTATTTTTTAATTACAAAAATAATAATTTTAATTCAACAAATCAGCAACAGGCAACCCCCTCACCACTTAGTAAACTTCAGTGCGGTCATGCAGCAACAATGCTACAACAACTGATCGCTGAAGCTGATACTAAAGCTGTAGTTTTCAGTGACGAACCTACAACAGAAGCCAATGAACAGCAGTTGCAAGGTTTAGCAGCTTGCCAGCATACGGATGATGTCATTCATAAAAACTGGTTGAGTAAGTATGGAATAAGGAGTAAGAAAATAGATATGTATTTATTTTTAATTTTATTATTTTCTTTCAGTTGCATTGGTCAATAGCCAGGTTCTATTAAAAGGTCCCGAAACTGAGGGTTATGTTATAATCTCAGCTGCGAAAGCTGAAATATTGCAAAGTGTCCACTGCCCAGTGTGGCGTGACAGGCAGCTTGTTGCGAAGACTACTTGGGTAGGCTCTTTGCAGTCTATGCAGTATTATGCCACTGTCTCTGCTGGAAAAGCTTCTTTAGATGGTAATATATTTTTTATATGATGTAGTAAATCCTGGGTGTAATGAATCCAAAGGGGTTTAAAAAAAAAAATTGTTATATTGAGGTTCAGATAGCTAAAAATTCATTATATTATGGTAACATACTTATTTATAGATCTCTATATAATGAATCATATGGAAATCAATCTCTTTAAAACTATTAATTATGAGAAATAATGAACATATCCTAATTGAAATACATACATAAACATTTTTATTTTACAAAATCAAAAAAATAATGGTATATTCTACATACATGTCCTATTTGTTATGTATAGATGTATTTTTTATTGAAGGCCATCGCTTAACTAGTTCAATGGGGCTTCAAAAGTTGCTATATTGATGTTCTACTGTATTATTTTTTATTTATAATAAAGATCTAATAATTATAAGCTCTTATAGGTCTTAAAATAGTGTATTTCATAGTAAAATATAACTTTTTTTTTAAATTTTTGTTTTATCAATTATTTGATGAATAATATGACATTCCACTATTATCACTTCTGTGTGACATAAAGGGTTTTTCATTTTCAGAAAATATAATGTGGCTAAGTGTTGATAACATAAAAGAAAAGGATGACTGTGTTATTGCTGAATTGCCTGATGTTCCACAACTAGTTGGTAGTGGTCAGTCTGTTGGAGGAGTGGTTAGCGAAACAGTTGGTCCAAGCAGTGCTGGCTGTGAGCCTCCTCTTCAAGTCAGTATTAATAAATTAAAAGTAGTTTGTAAGTCAATACCAATGCAGTTAGTTGCAAGTTAAAGGGACTCCTATATGGTCAATTGGAATGACAATCATCTTTCAAAAGGCAAACTGATGTTAATCATAAAGATCTCTACACTATCTGTCCAACTGATAATTACATGTAAATGTGGTATTGATATAAACAGTAAGGAACTTACGCAATGTCTTTTTCAATTTATAATTAACAGAAACTTTTTTTATCATTATTTTGGCATTCACCTGTAAAATACAAAAAAGAGAAAAAACATGATCTAAATAAGGCACTTACAGCCTTTCCTTCTCTTCAAATTTTTTGAATCATTGGATTTTCAAATATTCTTTGTAATCGATCAGTATAACCCACACTCTGAACATTCATCTTTAGTTTTTGTATCATTCCGACTGACCATGTAGTGGTCAAGGTCTCTTAACAGTCAGACCTATCAAAATTTTTGTTATCTGTAGTCAAACTTATCTTATTGAACCTTAATGTTTTTTGTGCTATTAGTTTAATAATAAGGTATAAAAACTATTTTTTTGAGAATCTACCATTCTTTTCTTGCAAATTTGAGTTCCTATGACTAGTAAGGAAGCAGTGGTGATTATTCCATTTGTGGAGATGAGCATGTGATCCTCCTAGTTTTATAAAATATATATGTAATTACTTTGTATTAGTAATAATAAATAGAAAATAGTTATTTGTAATTAAGTACAATAGAACAGTTGAACTATAGAACAGAATGTTTGCATTCTGACAGATCTTAGCTTCAGCACTGCATCTTCTGATCTTAGTCCTTTTAATGCCTTCTAGTTGTTTGAGAACTGCATATTTTACTTTGAATTAACTGGATTACTTTAAAGGGACTCTTATATAGTCAGTTGGGATGACAATAAAACCAAAGATGGACATTCGGAATGATCGTGTAGGGGTGGTACTGACTGATTAGGGATGCAATGTTGAATGATCAGATTTCAGATCTTTTGTATAATCCATTTGTGTAATCTTAACAATCTCAACACCCATTTTCAGTTTTACTTTCTTTCTGACGCCCTTTTGGGATCCTTTTACAACACAAATGGAGGACATCTCTAATTGTGATAGCCATTTTATGTTGTATTTTTGTGTTGGCTATTATGGAGATTTAGAGAAGTATTATTAAAATCTGTCACTGTCAATTTTATTTTTGTGAAAATACTGTTTTGTATTATTTTAATATTTGCAAATACTGTATATAAGGAATAAAAAACTAATTATTTAAGTGGATTATCATTGATTTATTTGAATTTATTCTTGTTTTAGCTGCAAAGGATTGTATCCAGATGTAAATGTGAGTTTTTCTATGTTTGTTATGGAGAGAGCAGTATGTCACCCAGTAACTTTGCAGTTGTACCTACTCCACCTTCGGAAGATAATTCTTCGCTTTGGGAAAATCAAACACAACCTGTAGATGCCTTTACACTAATGCACCATGATTTAGAAGTTTGCACAAATTCATTGCAGGTACAGTAATCAATATATTTTAAAGTTAATACTATTTTCTTGTTCCATTGATTTTGATTTGCATTATTATTAAAAAATATTGAAATCAAATATAAATTATTGACAAGTATTAAAATTGTTTTACTACCTGAATTTTATTCATTTGAAGAACTATTTAAATATTGCTGATTTTTTACTATTTTAATCTTTATTTTGATGTTCTACCTAATTGCAAATTTGGTGTAACTACCTCTTTAACCATTTTGTTAAGTTGCTTGTTGAGCTTTTTTCATTTGTTTTTATCTTCATTCAGATCCTTCCTTCTGCTATCAATCACATATTTCCGAAAGACTTTTTTCATTAATTTGTCTTGGTTTCAAAAGCAGGTACAGGCACCTATTATTATGTTAGGGTTTCTTTTAGGTGCCTTATTTTTCTTTCCATCGATCTGACATAAAAAATTCATTCCTATGATTTTATGCTTTATTTCACTTTTTTCTTAGTTCTGTTAGATGTGGAGTAGCCTCAGTCCATCTCTTGTATGTAACTCGGTCCAGAGTCTTTCTTTGGAGTTGATCTAGTGAGCAACTGCATTCCTTCCAAGCCCATCTATGTTGTCTCTATACGTAAGCCTTGGCCTGCCAACAAGACACAGTTTTCTATTGGTCTTGCTTTGGGGACCTTTCAATCATCTCTCAACCAACAAACATGGCCATACCATTTCAGCTGGCATTCCTCGAGGATTTTAATATCTAATGTGGACTCAGCATTAAATAGGAGGGGACTGAGACTATCACCCTACCATACTATCTTGCAGAATCTAAAGGGTGAAGATCCTGCACCAATGAGACAAACTGTACCTGTAATTTTATCTTCTTAAAAATCTATGTGTAACCTTGATTTTTCCAGTAATTGAGCTATAATTATATTGTAATTGTGCTTTTAACATATTGCTTCTACAAGTATTCTTTTCTCTCTACATCTTAATGTGTTAATATATGTACGTATATTTTCCAGTATGCTATGTTGCTAGACATAGTAAATAACCTACTGTTGTATGTGGAACAGTCAAGGAGAGAGGCATATGAAAGGGTTCAGAGAATGAGATTTCAGTTGCAGCTGCAATCGGTTGAAGATCAGAGAAGGCCAATTCAGGAGGCTCAGACACGAGTGAGGGCCCTTTTGTCAAAGATAAAGGGGCTCGAGAAGGAAATGTACATTGTTCAAAGGGCATTAGGTGATGAGCCAAATTCGCTTCACCTTATTCAACAGATTGAAAGCTTAGAAAGGCAGGTAAGAACCTAGTATGCTACCAATTGATTCACATATGTTCTGTTTTAGTTAAATTTATTGAACGAATATTATATTTTTATTATTTTGAAGGTATTTGTTTGCAAAGAATCACTGGTTGTCCAAAGTGAAGAGTTGAATGCGATGTTGTCCTGTTATAAAGAGACACAATTAATGGGTCAGAAAAGTACTAATCATGCTCGGAAAGGAGATTCCTGTGTAAGTGTCGTCCGTGCTTCAGAAATATGTTTCAAACATGCTCAGTGGAGGTTGACAGAAGCTGATGGCCAACTTGGGATTGCAGATTTGGTTCTGAGTAATTTTCTGTAAGTTTATAAATCATAGTGTGAAACCTTTTAGTTTTTCTTTTCTTCATTGTTTTCTAAATCTCAATCTTGGAATTTTTAGTTATACCAAAAATTCTAAAAGTGATGATTCAGTTGAACATTTATTGGAACTTGGCTATGTACGAATGACCAATTTGCTACCGAATCAAATTTACAAAGAAGTTCTTCAACCTACTGAAATTCACAACAATATGCCTGTAGATAGGAAGGTATTGCCATAACTACTGAATTTTTAGATTTAATTTCTTTAATATAAAAAACAAAATGTGATATTTAGAAATGGATAGGCTAAGTCTCAAGTAATATTTTTTCCAAATGTGCTAAAATAAATAATTTACAATAAAATATTGTAAATTTGTATGATAGTCTGATTTATTTGAATTGAGGCGTAGAATTCCAAAATCAGCCAATTCCATTTTCCTAATTTTAATTATGTTTGTTTCTTCAGTATCAAAGGTAAAGAAAGGAACTTGGTATTCATGTGACAAATGAAAAAAATTAATGCCATCAGAATCAAAATTTTCACTTGTATTTTAAATTTTAGATATCTAGGAACAAATTTTGTTCCGTCTTTGCCTCTCTGTTTTAAAAAGTGTGTTTAAGTATAATTGATCAAACTAATAATCCAAAAAGGCTGGTGCCTGATTTTTTCTTTTTTTACTCCCTGCCTGGCCATTTCCAGCATCCCAATGGTTATTCTACAGGTCATTAATCTATTATAGCTAGTTGGTCCCATCTCAATTTTGTCAGATTAAACCAACTACGTTTCCTTGTTCATGTACAAACATACCTTTCTGAAAATGAATATGGCCTCGTTTTGGAATTCTGAGTAAAGATAGTAGTAGTGGTATAAGAACAGAAAGTTACTTTTTTTTTTTTTTTTTTTTTAATAAAAATGTTAAAATAGAGAGCTCTGCGAGTATTTTGTCGTGAAAAAGCACCTGTTGGAGGAATATCGGTGAAAGAACATTTTGAAATTAATCTGGTTCCTTTAACAATAGGTATGGTTACAATTGTATTACTTCTATTGTGTCAGTTTAAAATTATTTTAAAATGTATTCATGTTTTCCTAATTGTTTATTGAAAGGTTTAACAAAGAAGTTCTTTAATAAGATGCTCAAGTTCTGTTTTCCTGAACGAGAAACCGAAGAAGGTGAGCCAGATGACAACAGTAGTGTGGATGGTGGAAAGAAGGGAAAGATTCACCACAAGGGGAAAGAGGCCAGCTTTTATGTGCCCATTGAAAGAAAAGATGATGTTGAAAAAATGAAGGTAATAACTTTTTAGTATTAATGTATTACAAATTATTAATTGAGGCCATGAGGGCTGAGAGTATTAATGTGTCACCTTAACAACCTTTAGTCAGAAGTGGGGCTGGTTGAAATTTATTTTAAGGTAGCCCCTCCAAATGAATTTTGACCTTCATAGGCTGGATTTGAACCAGCCCCGCTTCTGACCAGACGTTACTAAGGTGAAACCTTAAAACTCTTAGCCCTCAGGGCCTGAATAGAATAGGTTGGTGACTTATGGGGTAACCTCCCCTATGCTAGAAATGGTCAGACAGGGGGAAAATGAAGAAAAAAAGATTGCCAAGTCCTTGGGACAACATAGGTTCCTCACTTTTTTAAATTTTTTTACAGCCTTATTTTATTTTTAACTAGCTATATATTCAATACAATTTCTCAACCGCAATTAATGTACGTAATATAAAAAGTTTTGAAAAATCACAAAAAAGAAATTTTTATTTAATTATTTATTATCTTTTTCTATTTTCCTCAGAAATATTTCTGCTATGGTTCATTGTGGATTGTTGTACTTTAGCCTGATTATTACTGCTAGGATTTTAATTTTATTATTATTAGTTTCAAATAGGCTCGTTGATAATGATTTAATATGTTTAATAAACGAGCATAATGTCGAACATTTTATAAATCTCAGTTAAAATTAACCACATTTTATATATATATTTTTTAAAATTATTTTCTATTTTATTTTACCAAAATCAAAGTTGTGATCATTAATAATACTATAGTTTGATAAGGTAGTTATTTCTATATTTTTTGCACTTGAGATATGTTGTTTTATTCTATTTTTTGCATGATTACGACAAAGTCAAAAGGAGGGTAATGTCTTTAGGGGTGTCTCTTAACGTGCTCATTTTTTAAGTTTTTAATCATTTTTAAGCAAATGGCTCAATTAACTTTCAAGTTTGATGGCTCAGATTATTCACTGAGATCTCTTGATTCTATAAGAAGAATTGGACCTCAAAATATTGAAATTGAATTTGTCAATCTGTTGCTGTAGGGACTTTTTTGAGCGAACTGCCTAATCACTTTTCTAAGAATAATGTCTCAAGTTACTCAGCAGTGTTTTGGAATGATTTTAGATCAAAATACTTAATTTTTTTAGCATTTGAGATGTTTTCTCTATGTGAATGTTAAATTTTATAGATCACTTTATATAATTATTTACAACTCTTGAAAAAATGTATAAAATTGATAATTTAAAAAAAAAACTTATTTTCAGGAACGGGCAGAGAAGAACAAGCTGTTTATTTATATTAAAATTCCTGAAGTACCAGTAAAAGTCAGTTATAAAGGAAATAAAGAAAAGAACATTGAAGATATTAGAGACTTCAGTCTTGTTATTCCAACGCTTGAGTATCACAATGTCACGTGGACCTGGTTAGATCTCTTGCTTGCTATGAAAAGTGATTCCAGGAGAGTTATTTTATCTCAGGTAAAAATTTTCAAAGTAAAATTATGGTTAGTATAAATAATTATTTTTATGACGAGAAGATGGTTGGGGGTGCGGTCAGTAAAAGTTATTAGAATAGAATAGAATCAGAATCTTCTTTCATCAACTTAAAAACAGACACTCACAACTTATCATTAACATATTCCCAAATACTTAGTTTATTGAAAAAGTAACATAGTTTTTTAATTGTATTTATTTTTTCTAAAGTCATTTGTCGTGACGTTTTTATACTTTTTTTTTGTTTTTTTACTTGTAACCCACGTTCTGAACCAAGCGCACTGGGACCTGCACCCCAACCCGCACAGCCGTCACGTCTCTTCTTATTTTGTCCAACTCAACCTTATCTTTTGTTTCTTTATTCTAGTATTATACTTACATATTTCATCAGTTACATACATTTTCTTTTATTTATTAAAAAATTTGTTTGTATTATTTAGTTTTTTTATCTCTTTCCATAACTTTAATTTTCAATTATTATTAAATTAATATATTCATATTTCTATGTTTCTTTGCATTATGTAGTTTTAAAATTTTCTTGATTATGTAATTCTACTAACTTATTTAATTAAATGTTTTACTTTCCACTTTCTTCATCACTTTATTTTTACTAATTTTCATTCTGTATTATTATTTAATTGTGTCATTCTATTTACATTTTATCTTTTTAATTTATTTTTTGTATTCATTGGTTGTTATCTTTATCTTTGTTCTTAGTCCTGATGAAGGCTAGAAACTTTGACACAATTAAATAAGTTCTCTCAACTTCTTTGTATTTTTTACTGACCACACCCCCAACCATCTTCTCATAGTATATATTATCTACGGTCAACTATCTTCTCATCAATAATTATTGTTGTTTGGGCGTGGTAAAGCAAATTGGCCTGGCCAATTCTTCTCAATAAATAAGTCCTATAAAGTTGAAATGACTACTAATGGGCTCTTCTTATGCAGTAGATGTGGAATAAGGCCAGGTTTCAAAAAATTTGTTCTTTAAGTAGTTTATAAAAAATTATTTCTAGTATACATTAAAAAAAATTATTCTTTCAAATAACTCAAAAATATAAAGCTCTTGGGCCATTATAAATGGTAATAAAATTTTCTACAATACAAATTAATTCATTGAACCAATATTAGCAAAGATTAGTACTTTGGTTCCAAGTGAATTTTTAAAATATACTGTAAAGGTTTCTATGGAAATGGGTTATCATATAAAGGAACAGATATCACTTACTGAATTTATTATGGTTTTCCTTTTGCTGTCTATTTGCAATAAGACTAGGTTAAAAAAATTTGGACTCTTAAGTAGTTTAAAAATATTATTTCTAAAACCTAAAATAAAAATATTTTGAATCTTTTAATTTTTGTCTTTCTTATTCATTATTAATTGGAATAATTTACAAAATTAAAGGAAAATTCATCTTTAGTAACAGAGTTCTGCTGCTCATGTTTTTTTTTTTAACGCATAATGCTTGGTAAATTATTCTTTAAAAAATGAGAAGTTGCTGTGTTAATTTATTTCTGAAAACTTATTTCAGGCTATCAAACAGAAACTACAGATTAATAAATTCAGAACAGGTTCTGACGAAGGTCCTTCTCCCCAAGAAGAGGACAAAGCAAGGATGCTCTTCGGCAATCGTCATATGGTAATAATTAAGATATGTACTTGATTAATAAATATTCATGAAAAGTGTTCAATGAATGAGTGATCTAAAGTGAAGACAAAGTCAAACGTCTGTGATGAAAACAACCTTATTCCCAATTACCATTACCATTTTCAATAGAAAATACATAGCTCAACGAATCCTCGTTCTTATACTTCCTAAATTCATAAAGATTTTTTGATTGATATCTTGAACTAACTTATCACTAGACAATTAACATAACCAAAAACTTTATTATTTCTCTATATGATCTCCTATACCACAAAGAAACTCACATCAACCCTTATAGGGTAAAACTATTGAACACTTTAAAAAAATGCTTACTTTTGTATTTATTCTTTTAGGTGTTAACTATTCAATTTAGTTATTTTTTAAGATAGAACAGAAACTTTTTTTAAACTAGTAAATATTAAGCTGTTACATATGTTGGAGAACCAGTTTTAATTAATTTCAATATATAGACTTAATTATATAAAGTTGTCCAAAACACTATTAGCTTCATAAATAAATACATTGTTAAGTGTTTATGTATAATTAAAAACCAAGAAATGCGAAATTTTAAAATCTCTACAGTTTTAGTATACCATATGTACCAATTTTCCCGATAATATTGAAATATTATCCTTCTGACAAATTTAATGGGGGAAAATGACTTATAATAACATTCCTACAAGTTTTTTGGATAATAGAAAATAATTAATATGATTAATAATTTTTAATTTTGTAGTTACAACAATGTAGATTATCATAACTTGAGACATTTTTAAGACGGTCACTGTTGCATATATACAAACTTTTTTATACTCGCTATTGAAGTGTTTGGAGAGTCCTTAACATATATTCCTAGCCTCCCTGATACCAAGGAAACTATTTGCGAAATTCTAATTGACATATTTGGCTCAGCTACAATATTTGAATCAGTGGCCTATAAAGGGTTAAAACAAAAAGTACTTCTATTTTATATCTTCTTCCTGATGATCATTAATTAATCTATTAATAGTCTCCCTTATCCCCCCTTTGGCAACATAAGTTCTGGAATTATTGACATATGCTGAGTATACTTAGGCTGTCATCTATTACTATTATTTTTTATGTTTTCTTTGGTTAATAAGGAGAGGGGAATCATATTTAAATTGGGAAAAATAAATGTCGCTGTGGAATCAATTACACAGGGCTAAGAACTTGGTCTTAATGGACTCCTATACTTTATCTTTAGTTGTCTCCAAGGCGTCCTCCTGTTTTCCACTATTTCTGTTCAGTTGCATTCCAGGAGTGGGTCTGATTGTTTCAAGATTGAAGTGGACTGAACTCACTGTAGTTTGCTACTTGATTACAAAATCTTTGTAGTAAATCATGAGAGTCATTTTCTGTGAGATTGAAGATGTCAGGTTTCAGCTAGTCTCCATAAACACTTTCATGATGTGTTCAGCTGTTACCAGCCAACTGCTACCAGATGCTACTGGTCTCAGTGGCTAGGGCACTAGAGGGTCGACATTGTCCAACTACTCTGGTCACCATCCAATAGTATACATACTATTGGATGGTGACCAGAGTAGTTCTTTTGGGATGGTTACTGTTAGGTGTCAGTGTGGTTAAGTGGTAACCTGGTGTTAACCAGTTCTATGTCATTGTATCTTCCTGGGTAATGATTTTTTTCTATTTACTGGGGTCTATTGCCATCTGAAGGATTATTGACAGACCTGCTAAGCTTTCTTTCTTGAACACATCTGGTGGCAGGCGATATAGAATCACCTTTTCCACCAAGACTCTGGTACACCCTTGCCCTTGTGACTTAATTTTTACTGACTTCCTTAACTGTTGGTTTGAGATTCTGATTCCAGGTAGAGGAAACATACTTTAGAATGCAGTACTAATACTGCATAGAGGCTGATGAAATTATTAAGAAATCACATATTGAATCTCAAAACATAATAATGTATGCTGAAAATACTTTAGGTCAAATGAAAATTTATTATCTTATATTAATAAATTTATATATAATGTAAATTACCAAAAGATGAGAACAGAACAGAGGTTTCCAATCTGTGAAAGTACATTCCATAAATTTAAATAAGTGAAAAAATCAAATTTTGTTTACTTGATGTTACACACCTGTTTGTTTTTAACAGTTATTACTAAATTTAATTTTCATACTTGGGTTTATTTTTTGTTTCAGTAACAGTATTACAATTTTACAGGAGAACTAACCAATAATACATTGGTGAAAAATAATACATTTTTAATTTATTATTATGAAAGATGAAAATTTTGATAGCTGTTGATTGATTTAAAAAATATAACAATATTTCAGATGATATTTATTTTTTAAATGTATATTAATAAAACCCATTATGCAAGAGAACCTTTTTCTATAAATAGTTAACTGCTTTTTAGGACCATTTTGAAAATATTGTAAGATGAATTAAAAGAAACATCATTTCAGATGACTGTATTTGTCCAAATATAGATCAAGGATTTTTCCTGAAATGGTCTCTGGTAAAATGAGGTATTGCTATATTTGGGACCTATTTAGAAAAACTTTAGTTCAATCAAACTCGGAGCTTTTAAGTTACTTCATAGTTTATTTTCATTTCTACTTTCTTGATGGGAGACCAAATAAACGTTAATACTATGTAAAAAGTATTGGCTTATTAACAAAAAAAGAGAGAAAATGCGGTAAAAAAAAAAAAATTGTTCAAAACGGAATCAGGTATGCAAGTATGCAAAGACTAATACAAATTTTGCTGGCCAACTGGAGTGAGCTTAATAAATCATAACATTATTGTTGTAACAACTATTTCTTGGACCAACAAAAATCTATTCATACTGGTGTTCAGGTTATTAAAATTATGAATTACTACTACTAAGGTATGAAGAAGATAGGATAATGAGGTATCATAAGCATACTGATTATAATTGATAAGAAAAAAGCACTTTTTTCCCCTAAATATAGGTATTCTTTTGTATGTAGGTTTTCCTACTAGAAATCATTTTCCATTTCCAATAAGTTGTACAACATAGTCACATGTTGTTCCTAGACAAAAGCCATTGTAATATTTTATTGTCTTCTTTTACAAAGCTCTGTTCATACTGGTGATTTAACTTATTTTTTTCTTTTCTATCTCTACTCATAGATTTCATCAGACTTATGCATTTCTTCAACTTTTACTATACTCCCAAATTATATATTTTTTGTTTATGTATAACTTATTTTCTAATAAATACATTTTGTCTTTACTGTTTTTTAAGCCTGGAGAAAATAAAAGTCTGAAGCGAGGAATATTCAAGTTTCAGAAGTAGATAATGTGATGCTTTTGTATTTAGTGTAAATAGTAGATATGCAGTGTATAAATTCTATAGATGTAAAATAGCATGTAGTCTCAGATTATGAATTAAAAAATTATTTATTTTAAGAAAAAAAACTTTTTACATTACACCCTTCTGTAAACAAATATGTAAATAAACTGTATATGATGTATCTGCATATTTGTGATCCTTGATACACGTTCTTACTCTTTTAAGTTGTATAAATTAAAAAAATTATGTAATTTTTAGCATTATCTATAAGTGTAGGTAAATCAATTTTTGTGGCCTTCACCATTATTCTTTCATGTTATTAATATAATTGTTAATTTGTAAATATGTATAGTAATAAAGGTAATATTTCTATGTTTAAAAAGATCGCACATAACTTAGATGATTTAAAAAACAATATTTTTGTTATACATGTTTCCTAATTTATTTACTTAATATGTGAAAATATTACATTGAATAAATACATATTTAAATGCTACGCTCAATAAACATTCCATGTTTCTGTTACTTTATGTCCTTTAAATTTCCTTCTAGTTCTTAATCCTGTGACTAATGTATTGCTTTGAGGAAAAGCAGTTTGGCCATTGAACATTGTATCCTCCTCTGAAAATAAGCATTATTACATTATGTTTCAATAATAAATCTCTTTAAGAGTGAATGACTATCAACACTTACCAGGTAAAAACCGCAAAGGTTCATATTGAATATGAAGATTTGGAGGCAAGTCAGCCTTTTTCATTTTCTCAAGAGGCAGAGTGCTATTGACAGGTGTCTGATAAAATTCTTGCAAATCAGCTAAACATAGAATTTATATAAGACTCACTAAATTAATAGAAGTGTATTATTTCAAGTAATTAGACATATATATTCTACCGTAAGTCCTAATCAAGTGCAATATAGAATTAGGAATCCCATGTTTAAATTCATCATAACAGGCAGCAAACAAACTATATCTTAAAGAAGGATTAAGGATGGGCTCCGTTCTATCAGCTTGACTGCCTAATACATTTCTAAAAATATCTTCTAAACGTTTACCTAGGTCTGCTGGAGGCTCATAATTTTTATAACACCTCAAGAACCTGAAGTTTAGCCACAATTGTTAGTTTTTCAGGAAACATTTAAACATGTAAATAAAATTAATAACTTAAATTTAACCTACCCTTTTGATGATAAAGAATCTTCTGTAGACTGTAATGTACGACAGGCAGGGACTTCAACCTTTCTAAGCTTCTGTTTGATCTTCTTGGCATAATTTCTATAAGGTATCTAAAAGAAAATCATTTGTAAACAAACATCAAATGTCCACTGATAAAACTACTGATAGAACACTTTAGACGGATACATATAAAGAAACTTATTTTCATGTTATAAAAACAAAACGGCATCTATAAATATATAAAAACTTACAATAGAAGTTTTAATTAATAATGAATTAATTTCATTTAAATTATTTTTTGACAGCCCATGCTTTATGAGTGCAGCCATGATAGTATTGCTTAATACCACGTGATCAATATTGACCAATAGAATGCGCCGAAGCGCTGCGCTTGTTGTCCTATCTATCCGCCATTTTCCAGTCGCCATTGAAGGAGAAAACCCTTCTCAATGGGTCTACAGTAACGTTTTGGATTTTGTGGATTTAAGTAGTTAATTGGGTGTATAGTGGCTCTTTAGTTTTAATTTAAGATGGATAAAGCATGACCAACCCGAATAACCAAACCAACGGGGCTAGTTTGGAGGATTGCCACACTAATTTCTTTGCACTGGTAAGCTAACTTGTCTTAGTCTAGCCTAGTTTTATATTACGAACTTTCAAATCTCGTTTAGTTATTTTAAATTCGTCAGTGTTTTACGTTTTTACCATACTTCGGTCTTTTTGAAAGGTGTTCCTGGTTTCCGTTCTAAAGTTTAACATTTTGTTGAAACGTAATCTGTAAGTCTCAGAGCGTTGTGTCACGCTGAAGGTATTTTACATTTGATGACAGTATTTTTAAGGACTATTCGAATCCATTTTTCCTTAGCATTGGTTGTTTTGTCTTTTTTTGATAAGAGTATTTTGTTAGTGTTTGGGTAACTTCTCAGAATTTTAAATGTGTCAGAATCTAGCCTTGAACACAAATGTTTCCTAAGTATTCTACAAAACCCAATTTTTAATATATATGTTCATGAAATCTGTGTTCTTTTATTTAGTAACACAACAAGTACATTGATATGCAATTTTACAATTTTTGAACTAGTATTTTCATCCTCTATTAGTTTCAATCTGAATTATAACTAAATACCTATTGTAATCTGTTATAATTTCAGATTAGATATTAGTTTAGTTGATTAGGTAGTGGTAAACAATATGTTTACTGCATGTCCATATTTTTAATGAAATAATTGTTTACAATAGTTTGTCAGTTTATTATTTTTATTCATTTATTATAAATTGTGATTTGTTTTACTCATTTGCTTTAAAGATTAAGTTCCTATCATTCAGGAGGAATATTTCTATATTTTGTTTTGGTTTCTTTTCTCTTACTCTAGTACCTTTATTTATTTATTTTATTAACAAAAAAGTTAGCTGTTGTTAGCAGAATTGGATTTGTTTAAGCATATTTAGTTTTTATTAATGTTTTTTAGTGATAAATTCCCTTTGCAAAGTAAGATAACTAGAAAAATAGGTCTACATATTGAGGTTGGTGTGTGCTGCTCTCCTGTGGCCATAAGATTCAGGTTTTAATTTTCTGTTTTGTGGGTTTCTTATTTAAATTTAAAATTTAAATTTTTTTCATTTTTTAGTATTCAGGTACTTTTATCCCTTGTACTTTTTGTTCAAATTAAAGCTATTTAGTAATGTCCCTTTTGCTTCTCAACCCTTATGAAACAGGTCATTGACTTAGTATAACACAATTGAAACTCTTTCAGGTGCCCTGTAGAATAATATTGTGAGATAACATTTGAAATCTAGATTATTAGTATTCCTTTAGATTTTGTGGTGCTATTTATTTAGTTTATTTTTATTTATTTTTTCAGTTATGTTTTGTTTTCATGAAATATTTGAATTATGTATGAATTTTGTTTAAAACTTAATATACCTCTGTATCCAATTCTACTAATTAATAACCAATAATAAAGATATATTGTACAATAGGTTGTAATTTATATAATTATTTCTAAATTTAGGTATGTGATAAATATATTTTTCTTATGATACCCAAACTTCCCCATTGTTGATTAATAATTATTCATTATCAACATGGATTCTACCGTGCTATTCAATTAAATAGATATGTTCTAATTGTTTATATTGGATTTATCTGTTTAGTATTGTCATAGGTATTGATTTATTTTTATTTTAATGGCCAATTTTACTTCCATTTGTTGTTGTTGTATAGCAGTATCATTACTCAAGGAATTTTTGTATTCTATCTGATAAAATTTAAATGTAGGTTTAACGGTCCTTTTATTTATGGCCTAATGGTTATTAAAGATGTTTTGATGATTGTTATTATCATATTTGTTGATGGACTTATTATCTTTTCATTGATACTTTTATATAAATTAGCTTTTCTTTTTATTAATGATTTGGAATAAACCATTCAACATCTGGTCTTACATTTTTTTTTAATCATTTTTTTTTTGTTACTCTCATGGAGGTTCTTAATGCTTTTTATTTCCTGATTGAATTTTCCTATCTTGTTGATGTGTCTTGTATAATTTTTACTTAAATATAACTAATGACTAATTTGTATTTCATAAATAATATATTAGTTAATGATATAAGTCAACTTACTGAAATTGTATCATTATTTTTGAAAATGATTTACCTCTATTACATTTATTTTTAGTATTATATTTTAAATCATTTATAATTCGTAACAAGTTTACAATCTTGTGTTGTTTTTAATCTTTAGTAATTTTTGTTGGTTTTCTTGATAAGAACAAATAATTCATTTTGATATGAATATTGCAAGTCTATGTAGAGAAACCTGTGAATTATGAATAGCAGTTCATGTTGGTTTAGCTTTAGATTCTCTACAGATTTATTCGTTCAGTATTAATTCACTAAATGAAAGTGATCTCTACTTGAAAAAAAAATTAATTCTCATCTGTCTTTTTAATAGTATGTAATCGGTATATCGATAGTTTCTGTATAAGTTTAAAAGCTATTCTTTTACTTGCTGAAGTATATTTCTATGTTTATTAATTTTTCTATGTGAACTATTTGATTTTTGAAACCTCTAATATGATTAGATTAGTTTTTAAACCTGTTTCAGATATTTAATTGAGGTTTTTGGATTATATAGAATCATAATCTTCATTATATTTGTATATAGTGAATTTATATGAGAGATATTAGTTGTGTCTTTATTGGCACAACAACCCTCTACTGAATCTTGACCCCCTAAAGTAGTCTCTTTCAGTCAGCTTTCTTTGCTGAGAATTAATCCTTCAGGTATTGAGGGATATTATCTTTTACCACTCTTTTTTGCGATTTTGTTTGGCCCTTCAGGTCGTTTAAATCTCTTCTATGTCTAATCAAATAATATTTTTATACAACATGATAATTACTAACAGCCCTAGTTTTTATAATAATATAGCTTCTTTTGTCAAAAATAAAGAGTTATCAGCCTTAGCATTTAATAATGTTGATGTTGATATCTGATGAAATTTTTTATAAAATTGGATAGAAAAAATTATAAGAGATTATTTTAAGAATTTACATATATGCTCTATAATTTAATATTTAATTTTATTTTTTACAGACCGACTTATGTGGGATCAAGTGGCGTAAAGTGGTATGGGTTGGAGGAGGTTTAGGAGAATGGGGCGAGCCTGGAAATCCTCCTTCGGATCCCCTCGAGGACCCTGTCCTTTCCTCTTACGTAAAGTGTATTTCGGCAGACATGCTATGTGTCTGGCGACGGGTCGTGGCTCCCACCTCTCGGTCACCCGGAGAATTGTTCGACCAGCTCGGACTAACCGGACCGCCTCCTCCTCCTCCTCAAATGTCCCATCACCCACCTTTATCATTGGCTGCTGCCAAAGAACTTTGGATATTTTGGTATGGTGAAGAACCAGACTTGTCTTCTCTTGTTGCCCCGGAACTTCTTTCAGCTGGTAAGTACTTAGTATTTTTATTTCCCTTATCCTTGAGGAGTATTTATCTCGCTCTTATGGTAAAGCTAATATCAAATGCTGTGTTTTATTGTAATTGGTTTCTTTGTATTAGTAGAATTGTCAAGATTGAAATGTGATTTTATTTGTTTACAAAGTTAAATCAGAGTTAAATATATTTAAGATTTTCAAATTTTATCAAATTGACGATGTACTGCTGATCAAATAATATTCAGGCTTAACAAATCAGGTATAACAGTTTCATCTCAAACATAAATATTTCAAGTTAATCATTCATGCTAATTCTTAAATAAATTTGTATGCATATTTCTAAAGCTTTATTCAAGAAAAAAAAACATTTACTTTCATAGAAGAACTGAATTTATTAGCTGATTCCATAACGGTATAAGTGTGCAATATATTCCTGATTTTTTTGTTTTGACTATGTGTTTTTCGATAACATAAGTTTTACATTCATTAAATGAACAATTTTATTACGAACAACTTTGTGCTGATTGTTTATTTTTTCAGTAGTACTATGTTTAATTATTAAATATCAATCAAGTTGTGGTCCCAAGAAATTCTTGTCCTCGATAATTTTGTTTGATATTTAATTTTATTGCTTAAAATAATTTATTACAATTGTTTATTTGATATAATACATGGACTGCCAATAAATTCTAATTTTTTGTTAGTAAGATTTATACTCTGAGGTATATTATCTAGAAATTTAGTTAGTTTTTTTATTAATTGTTCTATAAAAGTATAATTTATAAATTTGATATAATCATTTTTCAGTATTTATTTATTTCAAAAACATTTTTTATTTTAATTCTAGTTCTCGATAATATATATAATTGCCAAAATTTATTTTCAATGGTATTATTGTTCAATCAAGAATTAATGTGCATATTTTATCATTCGTTTAATTTAGCGATTTATGTTGAAAAAGTCGTACCTTTAAGAGCATCATTCAATTATTACTTTTTATGAGTTTAACATTTCTGGGCTTAGGGTAATAAACTTTTATTACATATTTTAGTTGTTTTTTTATGTAAGGTTTTATATAGTCTTTTTGGCTAATTACATTTTAATATCAGTGAATTGATTGGATAAGAAACTTGAGAAAGAAAAATTATACATTGATTGCCTGTAAGCAATTCAAACCTCTAGGCATTGTCATTGTGGGCCAAAATGTCTCCATGAGTTACATTTTAATATTTTATTTGATATCTTTTCTAATAAAGAAAAAGTAATTAATTGGTTATTTCTGTGTTAAATTTTCTTTTATTACTTTTTATTTTATATATCACCCATATTAGTTCGAAGGGTTATACAAAACGTAGGGTTGTGAGCAGACACAATGTAAATGTCTAACCTTTATGCCCCTATCAGAGAAGGGTTGGTGGGAACACGTCGTGGTAGGGCGGGAAGCGACGGTAAACCCTATTAGGGCTACTTATAACCTAACCCTGTTAAGCCTTATTTATTTCTCTCTCACATTTAACTTTGTTTACGGCTTTTTCAAAGCAATAAATTCACTGATTTTTACATTATCACAACTTTCTTTATACAGTTTATTTTATACACATTTACAATTATAAACCTTCGACTACATCAATAATTTTATAGTAAATAAAGTTCTCATATTTTTTCAATTTGCTATTTCTAAGTGTGTCCTTATTTCGGTTTTAGGTGACTCCTCTTCCTCAGTGCAACTACTGCTGTCCTTAAGATTTTAAGATAATGGACTATGGAAAATTCAAATATACTCGCTCTATAAATGTTATTGATTAATGATCACGCGATTAAGACGCGTTATTGTGAGTAAACATACATACAGGCGAATATTCTCTCAATTAAGAAAGAATTCAAGCGAGCGCTATTGAAGATTGTGCGTGTATTAAGGCAGCGTTGCCGTGGCGGGAGGCAACACTGTCTCCTTCAGCCAGTGTCGTCCCCTACTTGATTTTTTTTTATTTTATTTTTTTTATCTAGGGTGCGGTAAGCAGGGCCAACGTTTTGTAATGTTTATCAGACTCCTTTCTCTTTTTCTCACATTATTCATTACTTGTATACCGGCACAAACCCTATTGTAGTAAGAAATCTAAAATGGCCGTGTTGAATCAGTATTCGGTGTGGTAATATATTAAATAGTCTTGTTAAGGTCAGATATATTTTATATTTGTAAACTTCTCTTTTAACGTACGGAACCGTTCTTCAAACGTTACACTGTTTCTATCGAAATTACCCTCCATAATTTTTTTTTTCTTCAACTCATAGCCTTTATTAATAGCCAATCCAGTATCTCGTTAGAAATTTAGTGCATTACGTAGAATTCATTAATTCAAAGCTGTATTAACTCTTAATACTACCTCGTGTGTTTATTCTCATGTTTCCTCAGAGTGGCATTTTCTGTGATGTAACTGTATGCATGAAATGGATTGTATTCCTCCGTTTTAACGGAGGTGTGAACGACCTCAAGATGTTTCCTTGTTCAACAAGAAGGAACCTCCTTATTACATGCTCCGTTGTGTTATCACCAAAAAGAGAAAATATAACTTTAATTCTCTTGACATTTATTGTTTATTTTTAATCCCTTTTAAAATTAATTTTCCATTTTTAATCCAGTCCAAAAAAAAAGTTCATTCCGTCTTCTATTCTCTTAAAAAAATTTACAATGTTTTATGCTTATTAATATAGGTATGCATAATCATCATTATTCTTGATATTGGCAGACGTTGGAAATTTAAAATAAATTAATATATAATGCCTAGGTTAAATTAATATATTTCATTATAATGGATAAATACAAGCAGTCTGAAATAAGAAATTAAAACATGTTCTTTAACAATACTTAAAATCGCTAATTAATTAAAACAGCTCTTCCTATAAATAATTTTTCTTTAAGTATTTTGGTACGTATTTCAGATTTACTCAATATTTGTTCAACTTACTCTCCACAAAGTTTTAGCCTAAGTTAATAAGCCAACTATTAAAACTCAGACTACCTCACTTTAAGTTTTTTTTTCAGCTAGATATCGTGAAACGCCATCTAGATTTTAATCGTCGATGAATAAAAACAAATAAAATGTAAATATGATATATTTTTTATATGTCTACTAGAGTTATATGACGCAATAGCCATTGACGATTCCCTTTCAAATCTTGTTTTTGGGGATTAGAATTGGGTTCATGATGTAACTACCCGAGGTGGTTGGGTATCGACATGGCCTCCGGCTCGCTTACCGTGGGATTGATCCCACTCTACCTTAAGTTAAGGGATCTCTATGTCGGACGTTTCTCTTCTCTTAGATTCCTCTATGTATATATATTTGTGTGTATACTGTGTTTTTGTCCCTTGCGTGTTGTGTTTTTGTCTGTATTTAGGCAAAGTATGTTTGTTTTCTTTTTGAAAAGAAAAAGTATTTCAAGTTTTGGAATTTTATCTGATATTAACATTGTAATATTTCAGTACGAAAAACTTCAAAAATAAATTGTAGTTGTTTTAATTTTCATGCGGAAATGTGTCTCTTAATGAAATCACTATCGAATAACCACAAGGCCACTATTTTAAACCAATATCTCTGCCGCGTGTGCAGATATTTATAATCAACAAATAAGCTTTAGCAAGAAAATATACGATGTAATCTTGTAACACTTATTGCATAGTTTTAACCTACCCGAGAGTAAAATTCATCAATCATTACTACAGTAAATTACAAATATCAAGAATTTTTGAATAGTCTTAAAAATGAAATCAAAACTTTTTTTTTTAATTTTGTAATTGGAGTCATGTGATATTCACAATTGAAGATGTGTATGGTTGGCTGAAGGTGTCATGTTAAATTTTGGAAAAATTTAAGTTTTTGCTTTAAAATTTTTTTAAATAATCCTTTCTGCATAACGTGGTGGAATCTTGTTTAATTTATATTGACCTTAAATTGTGGTAGTTTAAAAAAATTAAAAATTACATTTTTCAATTAATAGAGAAATAAATGAATATTATTATTTTTAATAATATAATCAGATTCATGAGAAAACTGATTTATTTTGATTTAAAAAAAAAAATTGAAGTTTTGTGTTTCGGTTTTATTGCGTAATAACATTTCACAATTTGTCATGAAAAAAAAATTTTCAACTTAAAAATTGTTAGATGCAATTCGTTCCTTTACAAAATATGAACTGTTTAATAGGTTTGCTGGAAGAAAAAAAATCTTGGTCATAAGATATGAAAAATAAAATTAATAAAAAAACAAAAATAATCTAAAATATAACACAAGATAACTGCTGATATCACCTGACATTGCTTTTTCTCTTAACAATTCGATATAACTTCTCATTCCTCCCAAGATCTCAGTGTAATTCCAGTTTCACAAATTAAGTGGACTAAATAATTTTTCCTATGGACTTCTAATATGTTAATGACATAACAGCTTCATCAGCTGATATCTTCAATCACGACGAGCTCTTCACTCGTCCTTCGCCCAGGAATGGAAGTGCTTCAGATGAGCGAAACCGTTCTCTTTCGGTAACTCGTTCTATACTAACATGTCCTTTTTAAGACTCGTTCCTTTTCATTCATTCCCCGTTATTTATGATTCTAAAAAGTTGTTGATAATTGTTCAGAGGTAATATTTGTCTCTGAATGTTTTAATTATTTCATGCGCTCTGGATTGATGTAATATAAAACTTGAACTTGTTGGTCGATATTTTAGTTACTTGAAAATATTTTTTACCTTTACTTCGAGTAGCTGGTGGCATATTGAATGATAGGTTGTATATTAATTATTCCTGGAAACAATTAAGAAGGAATTTACGTAAAATAATATATTGTTCTTCATAAATTATGTCTTATTGTAATTTATTCTTGATTTTGTATTATTTAATCTTCCATTGTACGCCACGGAGATGTTGACGAACAAATTCAATGCATCAGATATATTTCGTTACATTGTTTCGCGTTTCTTGAGTTTTATTTGAAGGAGGAATAGTTTTTAGTTAGTGATTGTGTAACTGATATTGCAATAGGTGCTAATTTGCTGTGATAAGGTTCGGATAAGCGTAATCAATAAATCGTAAAAGTGATTGCACTTCAGTATTTTATTGTAGATGGTTTTCATTTTACTCCAACTCCCCAAGGATGTACCCGGGTCCTAAAAATGGTTTTGTTAAATATGTATTTTACCATTTTATTCGCCTCAATTTTTTAAAAACAAAAATCCTTCAAAAGCATTATGGGTTCTAAGTCAGTGGTTCCCAACCCATAGAAATCTGCGGAACACTAAACCGGAAATAAAGCCGTATGCGATCAACCACCTCTGACTTGGAACGAAGAAGAGCCTCCTCGAAAAATAAATATTAGATTATTTAAAAGTGGATTTTGGGTCACTTTTATGTGCAATTCGCTTCTAAAACCTTTCAGTTCAAATCCTTACATCAAGGAAGATTATTAATAGGATAGTTCATAGAGTAAATAATCACAAAAATATATGGCCCATCCCAAAGCTCTCGTTTCCCACCCCCTATGTATGGTCTGCGTACCACCGGTTGGGAACTGTTCTAAGCCATTAAGAATGTTAAGATTTGCCAAAAAAATATGAAGTAATAATTTAGAGGTCCATACTATTGTATGGCGAAATCTCGACTTCTTTTATTTACTTATTTTTTCTGTAAAATTAATTTCGAATTCGTTAAAAAGTCTTAGTTGTTAAAAATTTTCTTTTTAGATTAAACCTGCCTGTGGTAAAGTACGAGGAACATCAGGTCGGGTTAATCTGGTGCGAAAATAATTTATTTTTATTTTTTTGTACTATTTACTAAAGTTTTGAGAAAACAAGACTTAAAAAATTTATCTCAGAGCATTTCTGAGTGAGATTATATTAAAAAAAATATCCTGGTAGAAAAAAATATAAATTGCAATAAAAACCAGGAAACAAGTAATACATAATTTATTATGAGAAGTGTTTTGAGAATTTAGATTTGTGAGAAATGTATGATAAAATACAAAAAGTAAGAACACCTGTGTTAAATAACAAATAAACTGCCAAAGCTAATGGCCAAGATTTGTAACAATTTACTTATACCATATTACAGCTTTTTATCATGTCATTTTATAGCTTTATATTATGTCATCATACTGTTCTAGTACAGTGTACTGTTTTTATATCCCCTTATAATTATATATATTTTTTATCTCGTTTCGTTAGTCCTGATGATAAAGACTTGCAACATGAGTCGAAATGTTGGTTTGTATTAGTTTTCTCGGTATGAGTACCATTTTTTTTAACAACCTCTCAGCCCAGACCACCTTATCCTTCAACTGTACACTATCAACTAATAAATCTCTATTAAATAAATGTTACAATTTCGATGAATTTTGAAATAATTTTATTTGTCTTGAGTCGTAATACATTCCGTTAGCGAACAGAGTATATGAAAATCGTGCTACTCCAGTTGAAACACTTCAGTTTTCAAGTATTATCTTATCTTTATTAGTATTAGTTTGTAAATATAGATTTGTTGCCATCGTTGTAAGAACTCCTTGTCATATACGAGCCTTAGCCTAAAGCATTGCTTATTAATATTTTTTGGAATTTTATTATTTGACGTGTTTGTAATTAATGAAGGTCCAAAAGTTTATTGTACACCTACATTGCGCTGTAGGGCTTCATCAGAGCTTAAAATAAGATAAAAAAAAATTAATATTTATAATTTCATTATTTATTTTATTTTTTTTAACACGTATCGGCCACTAAGGACCACGTGAATATCAATGGTTAGGCTTCTTTGGGAGTCTTGATTTTCTTTCTTCGGACCACTTCGTACCTATTTTTTTCCTCTTGCAATATTGTTGAGACTTTTCAATGTTTTCCTATACATATCTCTATCCGGACAGTCGGTATCTGAAATTTTAAGCCTCTTTAATTCCTCTCTCATTTTCTTCGTGTATCCTCCTATGTTTTTGTAGCTAAAAATTTTCCTAAAGATATTCTTATTCAATTTTTCCTACTTCATCCTCCTCATGTGCCCATAGAACATCAGCCTTCTGACTCTCATCTCGGTTTCCAGGTCTTTGATGTTTCTGTAGATCTCTTTGATGGATCTTAGTCTGTAACCTTGTGTTTTCCTGGGTCCATAGATTTTTCTTAAGATCCTCCTTTCTATTTCATTTAAAATAAATTATGTTCCAAATTTAATTGCTATTTTACTCTTAGGAACAAGAAATAATTTTCATTGCCTTCTTTTCTAAAAGTACGTGTCATAGAATAAATAAAGAATATTGTTATTAATATTTTTTATTCACTCAACTCAACTCTTAATTTATGTTTTAAATTTTCCTTTGGAAATATTGGTTTTATAGTTCCATACAAAATTTCAAATCTGTTTATTAGTTTAATTTTGAGTTGACGTTTCAACGTTGACAAAGGCCTGACGAAACAGTGCCTTGTAGATGGTTCATTCCCTCTCCGTTATCTTAGCCACTACCTCCTGTCAAGGACGGCCCGGCAATGTTCTTTCGAATCCATTATATTTATCTGGACTGTTTCTGTACCAGATATTTTTTAAATATATGTGTATATATATATTCTGTGGGACTTAATGAAAACTAAGAATGTGGGATTTAATCATCACCGCTTTACTCTTTCCCGCTTCGATCTCTCTCAACATAATTTTTTTACCCTTTAATTTATTGTTTATCTTTACCCCAAATGTTCTAAGTCTTTGTTAAAATTGTTATAGCGTATACATTTTCTATGTACATAGCTTGGAAATGGAAATGAGACAGGAAATTTATTCTGTACTCTTAATAACTTGGGTATTACCATTTTTGAGATACAGTGATGAATAAGTCAGAAAGTGCTACTTGTTCTTTTATTTATTAAGAATATTCGGCTAACACTCGTTCAATTTTGATGATGTTTGCTTTAATTTGTAGGGAATTTCATTATCTTTCATTTGAGTGATTAATGTATTGTAATATTGTAGGAGATGTATAGTTTTTTCGATGTATAATTATTCGATAATTTTTTATGGTTCTAGAAATCTTCTACACACTGCGATAGATTTTTTCAAAAACCCATCTTCATTACAAATACACTGCATACGAAGAAACACCATTAATAATTTCATTATCATAGCCATTTTGCCGTTTTTGAGATAAAGTTATCAATAATTCAGTAAGTGAGTGTTATCTATTCGTTTAGATAAAACAGTTTCCATGTAATGTTTAAAAAATGCACATGGATCCATTGTCCAAATCGTTTCAAATACTGGTTTAAGATTTAATTGATTTTATCTTTGTATTTTTAAGATTTTCATCTTTAAATTGAGTGATTATAATATTCCATGGATGCATGGTTATTAAGTTATTTGAACATTTTATTTTATTTAAGGTATTTAATTTTTTTTTTATCCCAGCCTTATAATGCATATACATTATTGCATAATCTTGTGTTCAGGATCATATGGAAATTACACAATGTACTGAACATATAAGCTAAACAAAATTACACAATAGACGATAGGTGTTAATGATGAAATATTGAAACCTAGACTTTCAGAGAGTTCGCCAATTCTCAAACAGGTTTTGAAATTATTGATGTTCCTGGGATTTAAGAATCTAAAATTAAGAGTAGAAATTTTAAATTTTTATATGTGTTTTGTTTTCTTTCTAGTTCCTTAAACTAAATGAGGAGTGGTTATTTTCACAAAAAAATATATAGACCTTTTGAATTTCTTTAACGATTCCTACTACCCGTCAAATTTCGCAGTAATGTTCTATTTGCTGTAAAAAAAAAATTGATATGGGTGAATCGACATTAAAAAATTCAACTTTGTAGATTTTTTTTTATTTTTACTTTCACTTTTCTATATATATATAATATAGTAAGGATATTGTGAAAAATTTCGAATTCCAGTTATCGACAAAATTCACGTTTTAGTGTTCCCTGGGTCTAACTAACCAAGTCTCGCAAACAGGTCTGTGTTTGTATGGTAACCCAAGCTCAAAAACGAAAAGTTAGAATAGAATATTTCTTATAATCTATTTTCACATTTTTTTTCTTCAGAAGAGTTCTAACAATTTTGATTAAATTTGGTGAATCAATGAACAATTAATTGTTCTTTTATATCAGATAGATTTTATCATCATTGAAATCGTCTTAATAGGGTTTTAATGCCCAATTTTCAAAAAATCTTCATGTTAAGTACCTTAAATTTTGATAATTTCGAGAAAATGACCAGTTCTCATCGTTAGCATTAATAAACAACGCAAAAATACAAAATATCAAAGAATTTTACAAATAACTAAAAGAGAGAAAAAAAAAAGGAAAATATCTGCTTGGAATTGAACGGGAAAATTAAGATCACCCGATCTTTCCCTATTACATTACTGCTTCGTTGTATTTTTGGCAGGGTCTAAATTTTTATTCGTTATTCCTACCTCGAGAAGCCCTAACAACGAATTTTTATTACAACAGAAAAAAAAAATATTAAAAATATTTTTTTCATAATTTTTGTTTTCCCTGTAATGTAGATTTTTTAAAAATCATAAGCGTAGGGAATTAAAATTAACACAAGGCCACTAATCTACACAAAATGTTGGGACGTAATAGGTTAGAAAATAAAAATTATTTTTTTAATATTACATACTGTGAGGAAAAAGTCAATGAGTGGTTGCAGACACGTATATCCCGGTTTTATTATATAAATAAGTAGAGTTCATGATGGCTTATAATTTTTGTAATTTCATAAGCATACTTTTTCAAAACCTTAAGATATTTCTTCTTTCGACAAAAAAAATGGTAGTCTGACCTGTGTTCCCTAACTGTCGGACTATCCGTAATAGAAGGTTGTAGGTTGCAAGATCGGCTGAAAGACCTGGGTTGTCGACATTCCACTATTCAAGGACGTCTAACGAACTGTAGGTATTTAGCGCCTTCGTCGGAGGTTATGCTTAAATGGGGACTGTCC
Organism: Halyomorpha halys; assembly: GCF_000696795.3. Lineage (NCBI taxonomy): Eukaryota > Metazoa > Arthropoda > Insecta > Hemiptera > Pentatomidae > Halyomorpha > Halyomorpha halys. The sequence continues at coordinate 930,867 of NW_027112495.1, forward strand.
TTATTCGAATTTCGTTGCTCAGATTATATTTAATTTCCGATTTTTAGGATAATTAAATCTTCGTTATCATGATCCTGTGTTGAAAATCCGCTATAATATATTTCTCCTCATCAGTAAATGTTACCCAATCTCGCTGTAATAAACATACATGAGCGTACGATTGTAATATAAAAAAAAATTAAATAATTCAATCTACCTTAAAATTCCCTTCAGGCAACACCGGGATGTTTATATATTTGACGTATGTATTTTTTGCTTCAGATAATTATAAAAAGAGGGTGAGAGAGAAACAAACAATGGTATAATAACTAAGACTATTCAAGAGAAATAAAGGTAACATGTTGCTTATGTCCAATATTATTTTAAGACTTAAGAAAAGAGTGACGAATGCCCTAAAAATCGTGGGTTTACATATAAATAAAGAAACTTAAACATATCATGTTTGATATCGGCAGGTTGTTTTTTTATATAAGAAGTATTTATATTATAGACATGGAAATACAGCCAAATTACCGATCGGGATGTTTAAATCGAAAGATTACCAAGTTATATAATCTCTCCAAGAATTTCATCGAATATTAAATTGACATAACTAAACACGATGATTCTTTTTTTTTTTTAGTTATATAATTTCATTTATGTTTAAGAAGAGGAGTTAGAAAGGAAAAATATCGTTTACAGATTTTTGTTTAAACTGGTATACTTAAACGTACCCATTCTTATGAATAATATTTTTTTTTTTAAATTATTTACAACTGTACACAATAATACAATAGGTAAATATGTAATATGTTTCATATACACTTGAAAATCTTGGGAAGGAACCACCCATTGGTGGTACTTCAAACATTAATTTATACTAGAAGGTCCCGTGGCCATCTTCTTTTCAGACGCCTCGGAGGATTATCAGGGATTGTTAAGGATGAAAGATTAAGAATTAATGGGTTAGGATGGTTAAGGAGTTTGGAATAA
>NW_027112495.1:932458-947239 GCF_000696795.3 Halyomorpha halys
GGACTGAGAAAAGAGAGATGAGTAGGCTAGGTTATGATTTACTTTAAAGGTTCTATCAGTGAGGTAGGAGTGGATTATAAGGAAATAATGAAGATGTTAAACAGAATTAAAAAAAAAAAAAAATACTGTTTCCCTGAAATGAAATATTATTGAGTGGCCGTCGAAGACAGAAATATTTCTAGTTCCGAAGGTTTTTCCTGCCTTAGCAATATCCAATTTGTTTATTTTTTGTACAGGCATTGGAGAAGAGCCTGGGGGAGTTTTTGCCATTGTTTGCTTCTTTTCCTATTTTTTTCTAACCGTTACATCCTCCCTCTATTGTCCAGTTTTTCGATTCCTAACAGTTGTAGAATATACTAAAAGAGCAAGTAATGCATAAACCTTCTCAATGAATCTGCAGTATTACAATTCTGGCCTCGGTGACTCAGTCCACTAGATGTAATATGTTGGGGCTTCATGACGTTTTATGTGCATTATGATCCCTCGAATGCTTTAACCAAATGTACATATAATTATTTAAATTTCGTCATATTCTTCTACCATTTTTTTTCTTTGGTATTTTTACATTCCTAATCTAATTATAATTTTTTTTTTAATCATTTGGATTGAATATCAAATAGTAGTGAACCCAAAGTACTTAGAAATTAATAAATACATTTTCAGATACCCAAAGACTCCTCTGTCTAATTACCTTACCTAGTTCTTTAGAGTTGCTTTCTTTATTTTGAAGTCGTCTTTTACGCCCAATGCTTCGTTGATTAGAAAGTTGGCCCCATATTTTTGCTGTCAGATCGGCAATTGTCAAATGCTTCCTCTAAATTATCTTTAATTTTGTTCATTTCAAATAATTAACTATATCTCATTGTTAGTATTAATAAAAAAATCATAAATATGAACTATGCGAAATTTTAATAATTAACTAAAGGAGAGAATAGATCTTTTCATGGCTGTTATGACAATAGCCAACAATTATTATTGTCCTAACAATCGTGGGAGCACGAAAATATATTGATAGTTGTTTTTTACTCACTTTTTCATTTTATATTAGGTTAAAACCAATCTGCAATAGTCAGAATGTCTCTTAAAATTTATAACATGAAGGTAGGTAAAATCACAATTGTTAACTCTCCAATCATAATTTTCCTTATTTGGATTCATTTTTCTTAATTAGAGAAACACCTGTTTAACCTTAATTTTTTCTGTATACTACTTCTCAACTCGATTTCCCTGCGTTAATTAGTCGAAGGTTGAATGATTACGTAAATTTGACGCAATTTTTTATTGTCATTATTTGTATAAACTTTTACCTCAGCATTTATTCCAGGTGTGGAGCAGGTGGGGAGAATTCCCTCCCTCCTTACCAAGTTTCATCATCTTGAGGGAAAGGAGGTTTAGTCATTTTTTTTTTACTTCCTTTACTTAAATATTTCCATAGGCCGTTTCAAAAAATATTTAATAGTACTTGACGTTGGCTGTCATGATATTATCGACTTACCGATAATACTTTGTACAGTCTTAATAAACAAACTTGACAATGTAAAAAAGTTTCTTGATTTCAGGCTCAGAAAGAACTTTTTATTATCGTTATTAATTTTGTAATTTATGTTAAGTTTTGTAAAAAAAAAAATTGTTATGTTCCTGCAAGAAGTTGAAGAATCGCTAGATAAAGTTTGATGGCCAATTTTGAGTGACTCATTCGCAGTATGCTTCGTTAGCTCCCAAACTTGGGGGGGGGGGGTGATTGCCAATTTCTTAAAATATTATAAAAAATAAAATTAAAATATCAAATATACAATGCATTCCTATATTCACTTTGCATTTTATTTGTTTAAATTATATTAGAGAAAAATAATTATATAATATTAAATGAAAAAATCAACCTGTTTTCATATCTTAAGATCTTTGTTATAATAGACGTTTCGATTTAAAAACAATTATTGTCAAACCCTCTGACAATAATCCTTTATTTTCACAAATTACCAAATAAAGTAAATAAAATTTTATTATAGCCTCTAATTTTATGACCATTTAGTACTTAAATTTAGTTGTCCTCCTTTATCGTTAAATAGTATTTTTATTTTAAATAGTATTTCTTCGTATAGAAGTAATGAATCCAGCATATCAGTGTTTTACTCCTTATATTATACAGCTTCTAGTAACAATAAATTATTTAACAAATTGACCAAGAGATAGCCACAATTGTTGATGAATAAGCGTTCGGAATATAGTTCTGTTTGTTGACATTGTAACTGCTTTGTTTGCATGTTTGACCTCTTCTGGCCGCTGCCAAGAAGCGATGCAGTATCAGTTAATTATTTTATTTGAGGCGTTTAGAGCAATCGTGGTGTAAGTCATTCCATTCTTATCAAAATCAATTTTCATCAAAACATTATTATTTAGTAATTACTAGATGCATCTACCTCAAAAGATTTTCAATCGTTGGTTATGCTTATGACTTGTTTTATCTCAGCAAGCTGTTATCCCTTACTAAGAACGTTATAAAACCTCTACTAAAGTTTTGCTTACTTAAATCTCAAAACTCTAGGGTGTACTTACACGACTTTTGTTCTTAACGGTTTATTTATTCTTTTAGTAGCGCTGCTTGTATTTTTTTAAGTCATAGATTTTTTTAAACGTTGTAGAATCAAGAATTTTTTTCTTGATTTTTATTCAGTTTTAACAAAATGTTAACTCTCTTAACTACTAATTAAAAAAAATTAAGGTAATTTGATGAAATAAGCATTAATCATATCCAATTTCTTGTTGTTGAGTTTTAAGATTAGAAACTCCTCTATATTAATTATCGCCCACATTAACATGTGATCAGCTTTAAACTAAATAGGGGGTCTGAAAACTAAAATTTTCATGAAACACACCTACTTCCTCTGAATCACATTTCTTAGCTCATTTTTAAAAGGCAAAATATTTCAATAACAAACCGATGTAATTTATATAATCATTTTTAAAGTTTGTTAATTCAAAGTCAAAAGGTTTAGTGGAACAAGGTGAAAAAAACTTCTTGGGTTTTGTGAGAAATGTTTTAAACTTTATGCAAGTTATTTTGAATCAAAATGATGTTATTGCGTGGATAAATTCAATCCTTTTTTGCTTAAATGGTTTATTATAGTGGACGTTTCGGGCTAAAACCAGTTCATCAGTGTAAGAAGCAATATAATTGATATAGCATTACTATTCCTTAAGAAATAATTAATGGTAATTTATTTTTGAAATATTTAAGTTTATTTTTGTTTCATTGGCCTTTATATTTATATTTCATATTTTGTTTTGTTTTTTATACTGGTACTATGTATAAAAAATTGTAAGGACGTATTCCAAAGATAGTACTGATTGATAGCATTGACTTGAGCTGGAGTGCCTTTCTCCACTGGAGTCTCCCTGGAGTACAGTCCACTGCTAACTTACCCTACTTGTTAATGACCCGGATTTATGCACGATACTGCCTTTAAAGTGCGTCCAATTTTAAATTAAAACTGTTTAAGCAGTATATAGTTCAACATAATTTATTGTTAATTGGAACTGAATTTTCTCAATTAATTTCGGGTATTATTTGGGATCGATGTAGATTTGTAGAAGAAGCTTTGGCTATCTTATCAGGTAGCCGTTTAACTGTGGTTTATATCCTGAATGGCAAATTAAATATTCTCTTCACTGAAAATTTGCGATGTTTTCCGGGGCAAATCCTGAGGTTCATAACAGGCTTCTTGGTGTCCTAAAACAAGAGTCCGACATGAGACAGAGAATGAATCAGTCGGAAAATTGACGAATACCGTGAAGTTGGAAAGCACGCCCATTCCCTGTACAAAAGTTGTCAAGTGGTCTGGCGGTCTGTGAACTACGGAGGCGCGAGTTCAACACCCTTCGTACTTTTGGATTGCTTTCATGTTTTGTAAAGTTATTCCCTGTACCAAGAACAGAACCCCAACTGAACTACACTTGCCCGAATTATTTATAAAACATTCTGACAGTATCAACAGAATTTGATTTAAATTACTGTTAGTACTTAAAACTTAAATCCCAGTCCTCTTAATATGGTATCTATTTTTTTTCTTTCAATGTTGAATATGCATTAATGTTTTTTAATTTAATTTTTCAATTGTGAATAATATGCCATGCTTATGGTTCATTATTAATTTATAAAAATAATTTCTAATTTATTATTATTTTTTCAAATCATTATTTTATGTATATGAAAGCCATTTACTGTATTGGTTAACTATATTTTTAGTGAGCTTGCCATCAAAACAAATAAATATATTATTATGATATTTACTCCAGTTGTTTAAGTCTGTCTAGTATTCTCCACCTCAGTTTTACTACATTGGGGGTTTCAGATTCGATAGCTGATTTATCTCCTGGTTTTATAAAAGTTCTTTTTCGTTTAACGTGTTATGTTTATGGCGTTTGGTCTGTAATTGGTCTCTAGCTAAGATAAATAGTAGTGTTCTTATTAAACATTAGTCCATGTGATGACCCTATTATCCGAATAGGATAACCCACATCCCGCACTAAATGACAGAGCGACTCAAAGGATGGTCCAGGATGACTAGAGGGGGTGGGGTTAAAGACCTGGTTCCGTTGGTCGAGAGCTAACCACCTGTAGCTGTTCTCTACTCTCTCTCTCTGGAACGGGACTGCAACAGCTGAGTCGAGTCTACTCTTCTTATACATCAAACATCTATTAAATTTAATTATTTTATAGAAATTCTGTAATAAAATAAAAATACAAGGCCACATTCCAATTTATAGTTTAGTCTAACACCCAATATACAAATCTGTGCAATTAAAAAAATTCATTTATTGTCTCATTCTTATTAAAATTATCATCTCTTAATTATAAAATATTTAAGATCTCTTTTATAGGCTTATTAGTAGAAGTTAGTTAAAAACTAAGAAATATAATTATTTTGATTTTTTACTTTACTATTCAATTTCCAAAAAATAAATAAATAAAGGTATGATATTTATTGTATTAATAATATGATTGGCAAATATATGAATTTTCAATTGAATATTGTAACATAAATGTATTATAAAAATTGTTAAATCGATATAAGTATGATAATAAATAATAGCTTCTCTTTTTATATATGTGTATAAAATGATTAAAAATAAATGATTCTGTCCAAGCAATTTAACCTGAATAATAAGTTAAAATTAAAACCTAGTAAAATTAATACTACTAAATAATATTTTTTTTATTTTTGAAACCTTTTTACTTTCTCCCATCAATGATTTATATATATGTGGGGGAGGAGAAGGGGGGGTAGTATTGTGATTAAAAGCTTTATTTTTTATTTAAAATTTTTTTTTACTAAAGCAACCAACCGGATTCAAAAAATATCATCGATTTTGATTAAACTGGCCGTATCCATCTATAAATAAGTGGTCTAAAATATCGGGCAGGTCTTCGATTGAAATGGTCTCAGAGGACTGAAATACATTATTTTCAAAAAGGTTTCCTCTTAAGTAACTTTAATTTTGTCCATTTCAAAATAATTGTTCATTTCTCATTGTTAGTCGTAATAAAAATGCATAAGTATGAACTGTAAAAGAAATTAATAATTTACTAAAGGAAAAAATGAATGATTTTGTCTTTTCATGATTGTAACCGTTGTCATGAAAGCATTAAAAAATAATGATAGTTTTTTTTATACTCAACCTATAACTGGAAATATGTAGAAAGGATTTTTAGTAAAGAAAAGTATTGCCCTGAATGATATAGAGGTTGCCTTTTTAATCAACAATTTATTTTTTACTGTTCAAGGTTTTAACTAAATGCCCGCCCTACTGTAATTCAAAATTCATATTTCTGAGTTTTGCCATATTCTTTGCATGGACAGTGTTACTCAGCCTCTAACAATTAAAGGGAGTGTATTTGTTAATTTCGCCGGTTTTATTTAAAAAATTTCAATCTTGAGTAATGCATGCTGTTAGTGAACTATGCTGATAATTTGGACATATTTGATAATATTTAATTAACATAATAGTTAAAATGTATCCCGAAGTGCCAAATGAAATTGTTTAATGATACTTACACATTAAAATGTTTCCTAAATTTTCTCGATTACATTTTAATTAAAAAGAACATATGAAAAAAACCAAAAAAACTTCCTGTTATTATTTCTATTATTTCCTTATATTTTAAACGATTTAATGTGCTCCTTAGTAGATTTTTTCCTCAAAATTTTAGATGGATATTTAATAATTAAAAAATGAACAACGGTAATAATGTTGTTCATAATAAAATAAATTAATCATTACACGTACATTTATTTGTTACTTTAATAACTTGAGTAACAAAATGGGTATGTGAGTTATAAAAGTGTTGTTGCAAATGTGGAGAGGTAGAGAAAGTTAACTCCGGAAACAGCCTACTTCTTGTCTCAAAGGAAGTGAGTTCCCGCTACTTCATATGTAGCGTACAGCATATATATTTCCTCAGCTTATATATGAGAATATATATTACATAAATTTATCCTGAAAATTGGATATTTTTGTCTGGTAACATTTACGCAATATATCTCTTCATATTATGTATTCAGAACAATCCTTATATTTGTATAAATAAAAAGTGTTTGTTATCATCCAACTTAAAGCCATTTAAATAAGAATAATTTTATAGCTTTGTGTTTAAAAAAACATTTTGTTTTAATTAAATTTGATCTATTTATATGTTCAGTTTAGTTTTTGACATTGAGAACACTGTGGAGTATAAAATCTTTCATATCTAATAAAACGTTAAAAATACCATAATTAATTCAACAAATTGAATTTTATTACAATTGCATGAAATGTTCATGGTTATTTGTACTAACAGCTCATTTAATATTTATTATTTGTACATTTTTAATCATTTATTAATTTCACATATCTAATATCTCTTAAGACTGTAAAATTCTAATTTTTTTTTAATTTCTAATTCTTTCAAATATCTCTAGTATGATTTAAAAAAAAAATTGAAATCGGTGTTTTTTTCCTGAAATTACTTGCTAGTTAAGCCACGTTATTCGTCAGTTGTTTACATTGATAATTTATAATTTAATTCTCTACTCAGTTTATAAAACAGTTATTTACAAAAAAATATAATTGGTATTTTTGTTTAAGGAAAGTTATTCATTTATTCAACTTATTCAGACCATTAAGATGAAAATAAGTATGTATATTTATTATATATGTGCACAAAAAAAAAAAGTTATAACTTATTCACATATTTTAGGTAGTTTCGTTTAAATACAGTTTCTGTAATACCGCATTAAAATTAATTTTAAATAAATGGAATAAAGTTAATAATGCATAAAACGCAGGAATTAATTCGAGAACTTTCGAACTTAAAAATTTGAATATTCTATGACAAACTTATATATATATATATATTAGATTGAATTTTTGTTTGTTTTTTATTTTATTCATTTAAAATATTACATCCAATATGGTCTGACCAAATGACAACATAGGTCGGTGCCAAAATAGCACATAAGAATGATAAACATAAGTGAAATGTAAATATTACAGTTAAGACTATTAGGGCGTTGTGGAGGCTATACAATTTTTAAGCTTTATAAGTACAATTTGAATTGATCTCAATTAATAGTTTAATTAACAACTACTAAAATGAAAAAAAAAAATAAATAAAATAAGAAATAATAATAAAAATAACTGAAAGGATTATGAAGTGAATATTAAAGCTGCAAATTTAGAATTAGTGAATTTATATAATAATGAGAATAAAACTAGATGATACAGAATGTGATAAAAATAAGGTCACAATAATATATATTACTTAGCACACACATAGATTGCTAATTCTAATTGTAATATAATAAATAAATTATGTGGAGTTAAGAAAAAATACAGGCAAATATAGTCATTTAGTGAATCAAAATCAATTATTGGGAATCATAGAAGTAAGAAAGTATCCAGTTGACTTTTTTTTTGTTAATTTATTTATTAGTTCTTCTGGTAAGCTATTGAACAGATATGGTACATTACAACTTTATGTACGTTTACCAAGTTTATTGTTATAGGGTGGTTCGATAAATTTAATTTTGTTTCTAACATTTTTTAGATATATATATTTTTTTTTCGAAATAAATTATTATCAATAAATTTTAAGATCTATAAAAATGAAATAGCTTAGGTGGTAGAGTGCCAACGATTTTAAGATTTATTGTTTTATTATTACGGTGCACTTTTGTTCTTAATGTTCGATTTTGTAGATTTGCAAGTTTTGTTAAATGACTATTAGCACTGCCACCATAACATTCGATCCCATATTTTAATAGTTGAGTATATAAAATATCTGTTATATGTTCCACCATTAAATGCAAATCGGCTGTATGACAATATATTGTCAACCAAAAAAATACAAATTTCCTACTGGTTTTTAATAAGATTCTTCCTAATGATATTTATGTTTTGATTAGCATTTTAAATATTGTTTTAACATTTATTTTTTTATTCTCTGATTGATATAAATTCAACGGAAGAGGTAGTATTGCTAGCGTAGAAAGTGAATGGGCTAGCCGGAGCTGGTTGGGAAGAAGAAACGGCCTAGTTTTGAAGCACCTCGCCATTTATAGAAATACGCTTTCTGTTATATCCAGTTCTGAGCTTGTACATCGAGCTTCAGGACAGGCTGTTGCTGAGGAAGGTCACACCAGCTTGTTTATCACGAGCAGAGTCTTGGCTAAAAATAACCTCTTAACTTGACCCCTTTCCTCTTTTATTATTCTATTAAAAAAATTTCTGAATTTTTTTATTCCCGGAATTCAGGTGTAAAATGCATTTATTTTATACCTTATTTAGTATGAACGGGTTCCGTGTCGATTCATCTTGTTAGATCTTGGCTGTTCCATCCTTTGGCAACACTGTTCCTATGCCCAGCAACAGCGGTATTGTGTTGGTACACTGCTGGAGAAGGCGTACAGATGTTGCGGCATATGGAATTACGTCATTGTCCTTGGATCTCTAGTTGGGCCTGTCTTCCCGGTCTGTCTCAAATCTGTCGGTTCCAAAGCCTATAGTATAAAATATGTATATATGAATAAAATATGTTTATTTTAATGCATTAAATAGAAAAACATGAACATCTTTTTTCCTAATAATTTTTTTATTCGTTAATAATGAACCCTGTGTAATAGTTTTCATGGAAAATTAGATTTGTTCATGATATCTTCAAAATTACTTTTCTATTTAAGTTTGTGCGCAAAAAAAAAATTATAATAATTATATAGTTTTATTTATAATATTCATAAACGAATATGCTAAAATTAAAAAAAAATAACGAGAAAAATTTTTTTTATAGTTTTATTTATAATATTCATAAACGAATATGGTAAAACTAATAAATAAAAAAATTAAAAATTAATCAGAGATATCAGTTGACAAACAGGACTATCAACAGTCTTCGTTTCAGTTTTCTAGTTAGCTAAGGAGATACATCAAATCGCACCTATAGGGGCAATTGTAACACAGTAGATTTAGTGTTTCTTATTTTTTAAGGGATAAAATTTCCTATCACAAATAGGACATCGAATAAACAAAAATAAAATAATCATTAGCGTAAGTAAATAAGAAATTAATGGCATCAATCACCAGCGAAGCTTACACCATTATATACCTTACGTACCCTCTTGACTCCCGAAAGATTCATAGGTCTAACTCCTGTTTTCATTTTAACGAATTAAGAATGAACTCAGAATTGCTTCAAGATAAATTGTACAGTTTATCTTTAATGGCGATAAGAATTTATAAACATAATAAACAAACTTTGAAGAAGTAATTCACGATTTTGCTGATACAAAACATACAGTTTTTCAAAAACAGATTAGTTGATCATTAAAAAAAAAATATTTTATAACAAGATGAGTTCCCATATTTTTTCGAAAAACTAAATTATGGGTTCATATTTTATAAATGTAGTATTCACTTCACTATATATTCACTTACCTTTTCTCAATTTTTGAAACAATTATTATAAATTACTAAATAAGTTATGGTAAATTACGATCTTTTTTTAGGAATTGAATGAAGTTTAATTGCGCTAAATTAATAAAGTTTCTATCTTGTTAATTATCTCATATTTTACTTTATTAATGTTAAAACTTCATGGAGATTTCTGATATGGTTTTAATTTAATTATATAAATAATAATAATAATAATGAGAAATATCCATTATAAGAACAGAATAGGCGTCAAGTGAATTCTTGTTCCTAAACATAATCGATTAAAATTTAAAAAACTTTTTGTCTTATTATTCAAGTTATAGAATAATAGCTTTATATAATAGAATAATAAATTGCTTTATTAGCAATCGTAGATCGATTCATGTTTTACTCCCTGGGCCTTTGAACCCTTCGGTTGCTACTTGTAACGTTCTCCGATAAATGGATGACGCAACTCTTGTATCAGTTGACGGGTATAAGTGCTTTGGTTCTGTGTGCCTCAGATCTGAATATTTACGTAGCATTCGTTTCAGCCCTGGTAGTTTATATAATTCCCCCCCCCCAAAAAAAAAAACAAAAAAATTTAAAAAAATGAATCGTTCTTTGATAAAGGTATATTATAAGCCGGGAATATAGAAAACTTTCCTATCTTATATCAGAATTAGACAATTCCCGTTTTCATTAATTATATTCGAATCAGTTGCTATAAATTAATAAATAATTTCTCCGGTTGTTCTATATACCACGTCCTCAATTAAAAACTCTAGCGTAAGTATAGTTGGTAGCAGTGCCCAAAAGTTCAGGATCCTGCGATTCGTGGGGCTCCCTAACTTTCGTGATTGATTAATTAGAAATAATAAACAATGTACTGAGAAGTTAGGAAATGTCATAAATAAATAGTTATTCACCAATTTTGACAAAACGTATATACTTAAAATAGAATTTGAAGAAGTCATAATTTTTAGTATAGTCATATCAACTTTCTAATATTAAATGAATTGTGAGTTTAATTAGTATGTTGTTTAATTCAGTTGATAACCCAATTTTCTTTACGAAAATAATTAGAAGAGCCCCATATCCTTAAGTGCCCGGAGTCCCCACTAAACTGAAGTTGTCCTGACCTAAAAAAATTTTTAAGGTACAAATATTTAATATTTATATAAATATTTCCATTTTTTTTTTCTCCCCAACAACTATGCTGCTTTAGATTAAACTTGCAATGTATGTTTCAAAGTTTGTTCAGTTTTAAGAATGTTTGAATAATATAAAGTCCATCCTAAACAACAATAGTTGTTTTATTTCCTGTATAAACTGTTTAGTAGTTTATGTATAAAATATTTAGTAGTTTTAAGTTGACTCATCTGCGAGAAGTAGTCCGGATTAGTTTTTTTTATATTGATAAAAAATCATGATTTACTCGTATTCTTGGCATTTAGTTTTTAAGAACAGTATTCAAAGCATTGTTCCAATGCAGTTCAAGAAAAAAGAACTATCAAATCCGAAGAAGTTTGTTATAAAATGAAATATAATGCAACCAATTTTGATGAATAGTTTCCACTAACACTTTGGGATAATTTTAAAAGTCAAATAAGCCATAATTTTATTTGAGTGGGATTTACAAAGAAAACATGTAAAATAGATTTAAGTTTTAAAATTAGCAGATTCATGTTTTAGTAATTGATTTTTTATACTTCATCAATTGTTAACATGAGGCGAATTGACGTAATAGATCACGTTGTAAACAAGAGATTTATTTTGAGGAAGTCGCTGGCTGCATAATGTTATGACGGTGCGTCCAAATAGATTTATTCACTTAGATTCTATTATTTATAATATAAATCGGATAAAATAATTTATGAGGGTGTGACAAAACTCGCATCCATTTTTTATAACAATTAATATGGTATTAGAACCTGTGTCTTCAATATTAGATCTATAAAATTTTATGTTCATGGGGTATGTTGTTATGGGTTCAGAATCCACTGCTCTCTCCATTTTAGGGGAAAAACAGCGAGTTTAGCAGGTCAAGCCCTCGATATGATGTTTTGGGCCGTTTGGTTTCTCTTCAGATATCCTGTTCAGCCATTTTCCTAACAGGAAAGCAATAAAAAAGATATCCGACATTCTCTATAGTTTACAGGTAGGGCTGTAGTTGTCCTTTCTTCTTTGCGTGGTTCAGTCTTAAGAATCTCTGATCAATAATTGAGTTACGCAGGTAAAATTTCAGTTCATCCCACGCCCTTCTGACCCAAAGGGTCTGTAACTGGGGGCTGGGAGTATAAAAAAATATTTCAGAGCTCTTTATAAGAAATTATATTTCCTAACAGAAGTGAGGAAACATTTTGTCGCACTACTATAACATTTTTAGGAGTTAAAATTTTTTTTTTTTGTTGAATACAATATTTAATTTTGTTAATTTATTTTTTGTGCTTTACTATTTATCAATTAATCATAAAAATATACTGTGTATTAGTTTTATTCAAAATTAATTTAATTACGTACGCATACTTGCTTTAAAACTTTTATAATGAAAAAAATCTACTGTCACAGTACATTTCATTCTCAACGCCTAATCGTTATTAACCTTGAAATATATTTACTTTTGTACATAGTAGAAATGGTAAGAAAATTATTTGAAACACTGTTATAAAATATAATAAAATGTTCCTGTAAGCATAGTTTTATTTGTTTTATTAAATTATTTATTATTTGTAATTGAACGTATAAAATAAATATTTCTTAAAATTTTAATTAATATTTAAAGCCGAATGCTTACGATAATGCTATCTTATCTACAAGGACATTTTGTCATAAGCCAGTTTGGTTACATTCTTATTATGAAATTATTTATTTATTTATTAAATGAAATGATTTTAAGTCGCCATATTATTTTTTTCCTTGGTTTACTATACGGTTAGCCATGTGTATGAATATAAAATGTCTTTAAAATTTAGAAAATGTAATTTTTTCTTATGATCAATCTTTTTAAAAATAGGTTTAATTAGGTGTTGTGCTATCAGGCATATGATTGAGGAAAAATGTTAAGAATACTGAAAACCATCCTAAAGAAATATGAGTTTACATCTGATACATTTAGCAAAAGTACCACTGGAGGCCGTTTTAAATGCTAGATCACACAACTCCAGTCATCTGCTTTACGTATGAGTTTCAAATGTTTAATTAAAATTTGACGATCCTTTTAACGAAAAGACTTACGGTTCCAACTTTGTATAAGGTATTCAGTATGAGAGTAAGTACCTTGACTGGTTATGTTCTTGGTTACGATGCTGGTTTTCAAAACTGACGCCGTCAAAGTTACCAAATTGGTTGTAAAATATTAGTTGCCTATGAGAAAAAAAATCCAAAAAATGGATTTTTCTGCTGTTATGTATGTTTTTGAGGGTGTTGAATTAAACCTAACAAAACCTAACACGAAATTTCCAAATTAAATTACCAGGCGCGTTCTGAGAACTTCCTCTTTGGATAACTCATAATTTATGCATAATAACTTTTTTTTCTAACCTTCTGATTTAATTTATTAAACAGATACAACAGATATATGCATACATATGTGCACCCTTCCTTTGCCCCATAGCATTATTAAGGGTTGGCTGAGTCCGCTGAAGACGGGCATTAACTAAATATGTAACTTTTTTTTTCTAACCTCAATATCTTTATTTATAAACAAATTCAATTCATACAATATATATACTACATTAAAATTACTCTAGTTTTGCCGCAGGGCATTTTAAGAAAGGTTCGCAGGGTCCGCTGAAGGCGGGTTTACAATCATAGCATGATAATGATAGCCAGAGGACTTAATATATAACTTTTTTTTTTCGTACCCTCCTGTGAAAAATAAATAATAATTAAGTACAAAAAAAAGTTAATGTGAAGTTCTTCCTACCCAAAGGTATTTTAAGGGTTATAGTGTTAAACCTTGTTCATTTTTTCCATCCCGTATGTTTTGTCTAATTTTGCTGTATTTATACAGTACTATATTTATATACAGTATACTTTTGTACTTTTTGATTTGCAGGATATGTGAAATAAAATTTTTTGTTCTGTATGTCAGGATGGAGAGATTGTTATAATTGCAATTATACATTTTTGAATTATTTTAAAGGGGTGTATGAAACAAACAGGAAAGCAGAGGCCCAAGAAAGGCAAGCGTGGAGAAGGCTGGTTTGGGCGGCAAAATATCTTCAATTATTCTTCACATTTGCTAATATACTATTAACTAAATTATTCTGTAATAAATAGTTAATTCTATATAACTATTCACTCTTTTTTGAATTATTTCCAATTTTATGGAATATTACTTCCGTTGAATATTCCTTCTGCACAAAAAAAAATCAAGTTAATTTTTTACATCACTCATTTCACCATTTATTTCATAATTAACTCCTTCCATCTTTACTACACTTGGACTTACAGCGTTTTGAAGCAAATCATTTAGTTCTTTTCTTGTGAAAAAACGCCCGGTTTTAACACATTAGTATCATAATACTATCAAGTGAACATAACGAAACGTAACCCGATAGTGGATTTAATTACACATTTAAAACGTCGGATTATCGCTAGCGAAGAAATACAAAGGGTTAAGCCCCGTTTTCACGTAACCAATACCTATAGTGCAAAGTATATCACATCTTAGAGAAAGTACGACCGTGCTTGTTTCTACGCTGACAGCGACTTGGCGAATGAGTTATAAAAACTGATGAATAAATTCATCAGATTATAATATATTATATTATAAAACTGAGGTGTAGATAGTTGACCGTAGATTAAAGCTTGAAGAAGTTTGTCGGGGGG
>NW_027112495.1:948754-951182 GCF_000696795.3 Halyomorpha halys
ATGTGTGTCTGTAGTGTTTGTGATGCATTAGTTGGGTCGTTACATTTTACTTAAAGTATTGTTTCTTATTATCCCATTGTTTCTAATATTTTCGAAACTGTATATGATGAGAACTCTTATGTTTGTAATAACATCGGTGTATATAATAACAATAAAACCTATAGTAATAGATTATTTAATGCTAATTAAACCTTATGCATAATAAAATTTTCTAATAATAACCTTACTAGAGGAGCTTAATGATAAGATTCATTCAGTAACGTTAAGAAATCGTTTCTAATAATTTATTCTGTATTAAGTATTTTAATCTTTAATTACTGGTAATAAAGAAATTTATATTTTTTTTTCTAAATTTTATTTATTGAAATTAACAACTGTATTATAAGTAAAAAAATACTAGTCCATTTGATGTAAGATATAATTACATGAAATTGAAGAAAAAACTCATTGTACCACCCCTTAACATTTTAGAAGATTTCGATACCGGGGCTGAAATTAGTAGATAAGAGTGGGTACGGAGTTAATTATGGAAGAACTGATAACGGCTTTGGGCTGAATCGGTATATGGAACGTTGAGGTCATTATGAATGATTCAATTTGTGATATAGTAAGAATGATTTTGGATTAGATCTCAGAGGAATGGATCGATTATTGGAGCTACAAAGCTCAACTCCCTAAGCCCAAATATGCCTTTTTATAGTAATGTAAATGAATCTTTTGTTATTAATTTAAAGCTTAGACCATGCTTGTAAGTGCGGAGTAATAAATAGTCGGATGCGAAGAAGTTTCCTTTCTTCATTGGTCCAGATGTAGTCCTAAGTTGCGTACTTTGTGATAAGTTGGTTCTTCCATATTATAAATGGATACTGTAGGGCAGACAATCGTGGGTTTATTTCAACATTTGTTCAGTATTTGATTATTGCATGTAGTAAACGTAAAGTTTACTTTATTAATACTTTATTAGTACTTTTATTAATTTTCATTAAACTTGCCAGATATGTTCTCTATTTTCTTCTCTTAAAACTGATCTTTGATATAAACTACGATGATTGATATAACTATGATCTTGATTAATATACTTTGAGGAGGGATTTTTATTACTAAAGTTTCATGCTATTATTGCTTATAAATTTAAGATATGAATGGTGCCAATTGTAGACTAAATACTGCTAAGTTACTAACCGTGGTACAGTGGTCGAGCGGGCAGGTGGTGCTAGGTCAGCGACCCCCTCCTACGTCTGCCCGCCCTGGTCTCCTGTCTTTGGATCTTCACTCTTCGCATTGTTCCAGCAGGAAGATGTTCCAGATCGGTTGGCAACACATTATTTACTGAAAACTAAAAATAAAATAATTCTTATACAGCTAATGCAGAACGGCGAATAAGGACAGTGTGCATTCAGAACATTTTCGTGATTATGAGTCTTATTTGAGTTTTCTTGATTATTAGAAACAATTTTTTTTTTTTTTTTATTAGGAAGAAATGTTTAGTAAAATTATTATAATAACTCCTTCATTACCTGTTTTGCGAGTAGAGCCAAATGAATATTCGTATGAGTTTTCATTAATGGTAATTCTGAAGATAATTTTCATAAAGTTTATTTATGATAAAATATTAAAGAGCCAAAAAATGTGTTGTTTATTAAGGTTGTGATTTAACTCACTCGTTTTTTCAACAATTCTGTCCTGAATTCTATTTTGGAACCTAACTCAAAATTCTTGAAAATGTCACTTAATCCAGTGTCTTCAACATGGGACATTTTGTATCGTTGATTATTATGTTTTCTTTACTATAATCAGTGTAGTAACCTTACTATTTGGTACGCGTAGTTCAGTCAAATTCACCCTTGTACTAAAAAAAAAAATAATAATAAAATAAAAAAACCAACATAAAAAAATAAAATAAGCGATTATATCGTTCATTACCACTGGGTCCCCGCTTCAAGTACAAACTGTAGTTTGTACGTAATAGAATTTCACTAATTTGTACATTGCTGACTTTGATATTTTTTTCTTATTAACTCCTATAATATAACAACTGTTAGTCGTCCTTATAATGAAACAAAATGTATTAGTGCTCGTATTGAGTGGAAGGGGTAAAAAATGTATAATCCATCAGTTTTTCGTTTATATCTTAAAAAATAATGGTCTTAGTGAACAAATTACCTTTAACATTTAAAAAATATTAAATTTGATACCAATATGGTTAACGACTTTTTTTCGTAACCTATGTAGTTTCTAAGATATGAAGGGAATAAATATTAGTTCGGTCAAAGGAGGTACCTACCATTAAAGTCCACTTCTCCCCCTCCCAAAAAATAAAAACCCTGTAACCTGTTATATATTGGTTAGTATTATCAGTACACAATATGTTATTTTTTTCAATTTTTTTATTGAGTAGTTACACTGCAATTAAATCACAAACGTGTTC
>NW_027112495.1:951587-960177 GCF_000696795.3 Halyomorpha halys
AGAAAATTATTCATTTTATGACAAATGTGCACCAACAGGGCAGAGACCCTAGTCGAAGGTGGCTTTTATTTTAAAAAATAAATAAATAAAAATCAAGTATTTCTGCTTTGCACATTATTAACAATATAATAAAAATAAACTAATATTATGAAAGAGAAAAAAATAAATAAAATAAGGTCCTAATTTGATTAATTTTACATCCAATGCAACGATAAATTGGTTTTAAATTGATGTTCCTATTTAGCAAAGATCGTATAATACTGATAATTATTGTGTTAGTGTCGCTCCTATTAAATCCAATAGTTATTTATCCATCGAATTGTTTAATTAATTATTTTTATGGATTAATTTGAACACTCAGGGAACTTGGAAGTTTGGGCGTAGTACCTTATAAAAAGAAATATGTAGGGAGGGGGAGGTCGGAAAGAGGTATTTTTATTTCAGCTTCTCAACAAAAAAAAATGGATTTTTAATTAATTGAGTTTTTGGGAGGGGAATGAGTTCTGAAATATTTAGTGATATAGTTAAAGTTAAACCAACCAGTGAATCAATCTTATACTTCTTGAAACTCCGCGATTAATTTTCAGGTTTGTTGGTTTTTTTTTTTTTCGGTTTTTTTCTGGAAACTCCATGCTCATATCATTTCTAGAATTTGCTAAATTATTTTCAGAACTTTCGGGGTAGATTTGAATGGGTTTTTGATTTATAGATTAAACGAATGATTGCTTTAGTTAGCTATAGTTAAGGAACCTGTAGCATTACTACTTAGCTTATACAATATTAATATATCTTAAGTGTTTGTATTTGAACAGTTTTCTATCTAATGTCAATATATTTACTTATAGAAAATTATCAAAAAATTGATAAATTAATTAGATTTTACTGAAAATAATAATCTTTAACACCTATTTAACAAGAAAACATTTAATTTTTAATGTAACGTAATAAGTCAGCTGTAGAATTTATATCTCTCTAAAAAAACTTCAAGTTTTGAGAAGTAGCTATATTAAATTTTGATGCAAAAAAACTTTTTTTTTATTTATATCAGCTTAATATCCTTTTTTTTTTTAATTTATAGTCACATGCAGATCAGTATTTATTATTTTAAATTAACACAGATATTTTTTAAGGATTTTTAATATTCAAGTGCTCTTGAAATAAGAAAATTTTTGGTTCATTCTTTTCAAATCGACAGTAATATTTAAATGATTCGGTTGATAATGTCCGGCCATTTTTGTAATCATGAAATCGGAAAATCTCTTAATACCTGAGCATAGACCCGATTGCGGTAGGATATGTGAGAGTGGGTCGGGAACGAAGGACGTTGAAGGCAGATATTGATTCCCTAACGGACGGGGTGTTCTATAAAAGACCAGAGGACTCTGTATGTGGATAGGATGCTTGTGAAGAACTTGCAGAAACTGGTTGTCGGGGCTTACCTTGACCTCCATGGCAAGGCTTTCTTATTATGTCTTCGTCATGTATTTCCTAATTGATCTGGGCAAATGTGTGAAAACCAACTAGGGCGTTTGAAAAAAATATTTCATTAGTTGAATATTCAATATGAACTCATCGTATGTTCAGTATGAACAAAATACGATTTTAGCTTAAGTTAAAAAAAATAATTACTACAATATTGTACTTAAGATGTGGGTCAAAGTTTTCTATTAGTTTTCACTCGAATCCACTTATGGACAAACAATCCTATGCCTTTCTCTAACTTGATTGCTGAATACACCCAGAACAAGACTTACTTTCGGATCATTAAATTTTATTAATCTAAGCCCTTGTTTCACTCCATTAAATAAGTCGTGAAATTGCGCAAATAATAAAAAAACAGTTATCTTTTTCAATTAACTAATAAAAATGTAGTAAATTCAGTTTAAAATATAAATATTATACAGTTGATTGACTGTAAGTAAACTAAGAGGATAAACAATTATTAATTAATTCATTAACTATATATTAAATGGGCAACGTTTTGACCTATACTGCTGGTCCTCATCTGGGGTACTATTGTTAGTTAATATATTTTCGTGGTTAATTTCTGTATTTTTATGGTAATATATATTATTTGTTGTCAGTTTATTACTCATTACTATGATAATTAATTCCTTACTCTTATTGATTTCTACTAGTTTGTGTTAAGTCCTCATGAAGATTGACTGTGTGGGTTAAAACGTTTGGAACTGTTTCTTGGTTTTTCCTGACCGCGACACGGGCCAAGTCCTTCTGAAATATTAATATTGGTTATAAACATTTATTTATATCACTGTTATAATTTAAATAATAGATACATTCGAATAATAAAAGGGGGAAACGTTCAAGCTTTTCAAATATTACTTGACTCAACTCATTATGGAAACAATCTACGTTTTCTAATTATTTGAACTTTGGCAATTTTTCATTTATAGGTAATACTCGATATTTATCGTTTTGGCTATTTAAATTAACGTATTCATATTATTATTATTATTACTAATAATAATAATAATGCATAATAGTGCCTAACTAGAAGGCAGAGAAAATTCATGCAGTAAAAAACTTTTTCTTTTTTTTTTTTATTGGACTTTTTCTGAAGGTACCGTAGACTGGTTTACTTTTTCTACTTACAACAGCTTAATCAATAGAGTACACCAAACACATAATAAAACAAACTTTTTTTTGTGGCATAATTAAAGAAAAGTAGCGAAATGCTGAAGTATAAATTTTATCGAATTTCTTTATTATCTTTAATCTCTTATTCTTGCTTAATAATTATTTCCTAGATACAGTATTTTAAATACTTTCGTATCTTATATTCTGAAATAACAAATAATCTACCTTGAAATATAAATATAGGTAGTTATGTAACCCATAGAAATCAGCAGGAATAGTATAATTTCCAGGGGGGAAAATTGAGGTTTATTAAAAGATAAATTAAAGAAATTCTTTAATCAAAAGTGTTACTTATGTAAATACTAATCTGTGTACTTGCTCAACTTCTTTCTCTACAATTCAGAAATCATAAATTGGTTCCCTCAAGTTGTCAGGACTTAGGCTTATTTCTGTGGTAATGACACTTATATAAATGAATAACTTATTAATTTAATAAATCATTTCTGATTAGGACAAACCTCCTCAAATCCCATAGGATTCTGCAACGGCTTGAAATAAGCAAATGCCTTATGAATTATTTTGTTGTGGGTCATTAGTAATGGCTTGCTAACAGCTCTAAATTATACGTTCTGAGGCAGTATAATAGTTGTTGATTAGCTTCCTTTATCACCTCCACTTCCATTAATCGTAATCTCTATCTTTACGAATTATCCTAGTTGAAGTAAGCATGCGATTGGATCTATCTTATATAGATGACAGATTCGTCTTATCTGATGTTTTTAGATTCAAATGAATGCTGATTCCCGAGTATTTTGCCAGGGTTTATATTTCATTCAAGTCTGTTTTATATTTATGTTCAGTTCAAAATAAACATATTTTTTTGAGAGATGGTTGGGAGGTGTGGCCGGATGAACACTAATAATTAAGAAAACCTCTACTAGCTTTGGAACAGTTGAAAGGACGACTCTAATATGGAAAGTAACCCCAGTCCACGGTACTATCTTTAGACTAGATCCGTTTAGAAATAAAACCAGAACTTTTTTTTTTGTCAGATGTGTCTTTATGAAGTATTGCCTTAAAGCAAAGCAGTGAAATGCTTCAATTTTGAATTATTTTCTTAAATCTGTTACTGGGTAGCTGATCAATTTTCACATTTCAATTGTTAATTGGTCGCATCGAAAATTTAGTCATTAATTAAGGTATTTAATCAATCTATATCATATATGGGTTAAATAAGTTTCTATAAATGAATTTCAATAAAAAATATGTAATTAAAGTCAATGGATTATAGTTTGTGAATGAGATACGCAGATAGAATGAACCATTGTACTTTACGCATGAGATAAAAGCATTATTTCTACGCAGCTAACAGCATTAGATGCCTACAAGACCTTGGCTAGTGAGCGTGGAACTTCCAATGTCAGCCGGTTACTGGAGCTCGTTATCGAATAGCGGTTATAAATGCAGTCGCGGTGAAATAACTGTCGTCTATGAGTACTCAGGCGAGAGTGATACTGGTTATATTCACAAGTTATTTTTACAGGACGTCTGATACAAAGTTGCTTGTGAATTTTACATTATTTCACTCGTTTTTTCAAGCAGTGATTCTTCCAGCAATTCCTATGCGATACGGCATGCTTTCCAGTTATATCACGCAATGTATACTTCCTAGAATTAAAAGAGAAATCATTCTTCTTATTTAAACTTAAATTAATTCTTAAAGATTATAGATTGCAGAATATTTATGTATCTTTTAGCTCTAAGTTAATTTTAATATAATTACTGATATTGATCAATGTTTTAAAGTCTCTAATTATGATTGAATAGAGTCCTCAAGATACAAAAAAAATTGTCCAGCCCACGAGTAAAGGCAGTAGGGTTGAGAAATGTTATTTCAATTGTTTATGGTTTTATGCAGTTTTCTCAGCTTGTTATTCATAGCTTATGTTAATGCATCATGTTTTCGTTAGAGGCGTCATACGAACGAAACTATATCTATAGCTGTATAATATTACCCAATAATATGAGTGTTTATTTAAATTGAATAAATTTGTTCCGGTATTACTTGAAAATCAATACGTTTCGGCAGGGCCAGGCGTGGGATCTACGCACGGTGATGGAGCGTACAGTAGCGGTGACGAATCCATGCCTCTTTGAGTCAGCATTTAAAAGCATTAGTGACAGATGTTTAACACCAGTTGGAGATTGTCCAATTTTTCCCGCTTGTGGGTAATCCTTTCATGCTCCTGCAAAAGCTAGCTTCTCCATTCCAACAACGAGCCATAGTAACCGGACTTCGGTTGCCGGGGGAGATTCAATCGCCAGTTTGATTCTCTGTTAGTGGATACCTCGTATTATCCTAAAATTAATCATTAATTCACAGTGCTCCGAGTGTATGATGGACAACTAATTATTGATTAAGAAATCTTATACGGAATGCCTTTCTGATTAAAAATATTCCCCATATGAATGGTTTAAAATTTGGCATATAATAGCTAAAAACCAATTATTGGCCGAATATTTTGAAATTTTATTAGCACAAACGATATGACATATGTACTATACAATTAAATTTAAGTTTTGTTTGTCTTTAAATAAACCAATAAATAGATAACATACAGATAATTTCACTATATGATTACTATTAATAACTATTTAATTATATTAATAACCATTTGCAAAATCTACTGTATTTTTTTATTCCATCGCAAACATAAATGTATTTTTTTTTTTTTATCTAATACCTTTTTTATTAATAGATGGTTGACCATTTGTGAGATTGAAGACGGTCAGGGTTGCGATCATGAAGAACTAAATAGTTTTGGACTATGTATTGATTGCTGACGTTTTGACCTACAATGTTGTTTTTCATCAGGGCTGTTGTAATGATGAGGATGTAAGTATTAGACAAAGAGACTTGGAAAATTCAAGATCTTTGAATAAAGGGAGTTTGTCCAGCATTTGGTCGACAATCAATAAGTAGTTGAAAATTACTTTTGTTCTTTTTGACCACAGCCCTTGGCCTTCATTAAATATTAGTTGTTTTTTCCCCTTTAAACAATTAATAATCAAAATTAACAATTTTCCTTAATAAAATAGGCTAACACACATTCACAATCCAAGTATACAATTTAATAGATAGGTAAGTTTTCCGTTTACGCAAAACAAAAATATTTTCCAACTATTTATTGATTCCCAACGTTTTGACCCATACAACAGCAGTCCTGACAAAGACTTGTGACTGGAAACCTTACCAGTTATTATATCTTTAAAACTATTCATCTAATCCACAAAATGTTTTGTAACCAAACTAGGGTGCCATGGCGAGAAATGTTAGGAAACCTCTGATCTAGATTAATGCTACTTTGTTATTTACTTTATTTTGGGATCTTGTTGATTTTGACTCAAATCAAATTTTGTTTTTAACTAATTCTTGGTTAGATTTCTCTCAGTTAGTGCTTTTCGCTTGAAGA
The DNA here is from genome assembly GCF_000696795.3 of Halyomorpha halys. NCBI lineage: Eukaryota > Metazoa > Arthropoda > Insecta > Hemiptera > Pentatomidae > Halyomorpha > Halyomorpha halys. The sequence continues at coordinate 957,659 of NW_027112495.1, forward strand.
TTGTAGTGAGTGATTATATCGAAGAGTATCGAACTCTGATTCAACCTTTGGCACTAAGCAGCGATAGAGGCTGCATTGATTTTCTACTTGGCCGCCAGCCTCATCGCTGGAACCAGCCGCGAAGAATGGAGCACATTCTTAACGCTTTTACAATTTCAACTTACGTTATGATTTCTCTTATTATTGGACTTCCTGTAGATAAAATAATCAACCAATCGAAAGAAATAATGCAATAAGTGAGTAGCGGGGAACTGGATAAAATAGTCAGTATATTTTCCTTGACGGGGTGATGTGACAGGATGTCGCCTTGTTAAATAAAAAAAATAATTTTATGTTATATCTACTATTTTCTTTTAAAAAAAAAATAGTCTATCGTAGCATGAATTGCAACATACATTTGTAATGCTTATTCTTTATTGGGAAATTAAAACCTAATGCTGGTCCATGTTTGTCAAACTATGCCTAATTGGAATTATTTGGATTTGTAGGTGCAAGTTCATCTGAATTTGTGGTCGACGTTTCACTTATCTGTTTTTTTGTTCAAATCTAAGGGCGTTTAGGCAAGCACGTGTGTTGCTCCCACACGTTTGTGCTTAGTATTGTTTTATAATTATAAGAATATCCCTAATTTCGGAATCAACAATTAAATGTAGTTTAAGATGTGATATTTAAAAAAATTATCAATGGTGTGTAAATACATTGTTTTAAATCCTGTTAATTAACTTTAGCGGTTTATTTTTTATTTAACATAGCAGAAATATACACTTACAAAGACATTGTATATTTGTTTAAATAAAGTAATTGATGAAAATTTTATAACTAAAGTTGTATTTGTTGGTTATCTAGTATCATTTAGTTTTTTGTGTTCCTTTGTGTAATAAAATAGTTGGAATCGAAGGTAATAGCCGACGTACGTCTGACGTTTACCATGTTTGCCTCTCTCGGGCACACAAGCTTGTGGATACCGACGTACATTTTTAAGTATCTTGGATTTACGGCTATGGAGCAAACGTATGGATCCGGCTTAAAATGTTTGCGTTTCAATCCCACTTGACAGTGTTCAGTTTTTTCAATTTTCTTAGTAGTTTTTACTTTACCAACGTCGTTTGGATTCCAGGCTTTATTTAGGTGTTGGTATCGTCGTTAACCTTTTTTTTTTTATGTTTTATGGACTATTTAATAAGATTTATATTCAAGTATTCTGTTTTGAATAATAGATTTGATGATTTAGTTATTATTCAGGTTGCAGTGTAGTTTCTGGTTGCTAGCTTGTAGATTTATTGCTCAGGGCACGTAACTAAAACCCCCTGTCCTCATTATCTGATCGAGGGTAAGATGTATAAACTTAGTAAGGAAGTATTATGTTTCAAGCTCTGGTTTTAAAATATAACAAAACCGTTCCAGTGAATCTAAAGCGTATTTTCCCCTCAAACAAGGATACTGGAGTGAGTATATATTGGAAGGTTGGTACCCTACTTGTGGAAGGCAGACCAAGAGGCCCCCCGGAGAAAGGCCTAGCGGGACCGTTGCGGGCAGGAATGGGATCAGAGCTACATGAACCTTTACATAATAGCCCACCCTGCTTTCTACATCATGTGGTTCTTTACTTTCTAATTGTTCTGTTTGTGTCTAGGGGTGTCTTATGGAAATTTGTCTATCTGTCATATTACTACAGCAACAGTAGTGATGGACAGCATATAGAATACCGAAAATAACTATCTTACGTCCTTTAGGAGGTACAGATATATATTTAAAAAACAACGCCGCGTATATGTGTTGTAATCATTGGGAAAACCAGACTATACATCAAACCTTTCTGTGAAGGTACCTGGCTGTGTTTCAAAAATATTTTGTTCTTGGTTTTACGTTGTCTTAGAACAAGTGAGTCATGTATTTTATCGAATGTTACGCAAATGATTGTAATTTACAACGAAGTCGTTTAAGCGTTATAGGAAACTTGAGGGATTCCCTTACTTGCGTAGTCTTACTCAAGTCAAGATTCAGAAATGGACTTCCCAGATGCCTGCCTTGATGACTCAATATTCATCAAAAACTTTATGTTGCTGTGTTGCGAAAAACTGCTTTAAATGCCAATAAACATAAAAAATAATGTACATTTTGTTGATCAGCCTATAAATTCGCAACTTGGTGTGGTCATCAATCTGCTTCATTTAAATTTCTCTTTATTCTTTTTATTCAGAACCTAAATTGATGACTGTTGTTCTTCCAAATCTTTGATAAATATTCAGTCTTAGTTAAATTTCTAAACAACATTTTGTAGTACTGTGTTTTGATATATTACTTCCGGATGATAATAAGTTATTTTTATCCCGAGGATTTCCCATTCCACTTAATGGTACATAATTTTGCGAATGTGTAAAATACTTCATAATATTTATTCAAAATATTGTATATATTATTTTATTATTATGTTATTTTATTTATTTATTTTTCATACAAATAGTCCGATTATGTTCATTTGTCTATCCTTTTGTTTGTATATATTTTAAGAGTTTTTT
>NW_027112495.1:960247-968836 GCF_000696795.3 Halyomorpha halys
ATTTTAGTATGTATGAGATCATTTATCAATATTACCTATTGCCCACAACTGTGTGGCAGATTGTAATATCTATCAATAAATAAATCTAATTAAAAATAAAAAAAAAAAAATATTTATTCATTTGATTTTATTGAATGGTTATTTTTTGTGGTATCATTGGTCATTATTATTCGCTGTTCTTTTTACTTTCAGTTAGAATATGTAGTATTGGGATCGTGAAAAAGTTTCAAATCGAGTTTTTTTTTTTTTTACAGAAATACATGTTTTGAAGTCCCCTCAGTCCAAAAAACCTAGTCTCGCTTAATAGTTTACGTGAGAACAGCCTAGCTCAAAAACGAGAATTTTCTTACTACGTCTCGAAAGCTCTAAACTTAAACAGCCCTGATGAAGCTCTATAAAGTGAGGCGAAACGTCGAAAAATAAATTATTGTTAACTATCTTTGTTTTATTTTGACCGCACCCCTGACCATCTTCATCATAATTTGAAATTACTTTTTGTCTAAAACTAGTTTTACTTTGACTCGGAAACCTAGATAAGGAGGCTCGATAAAAATAGATTATCGTCCAGTGTACTTCTTTGTTAATAACATAAATATGCGATGATACATTGGTATTACATTTATTCGGTACTACTATCCATAAATGTAATAAAATTTTGCAAGCAATTATTTAGTATAATGCTTCCTCCATAAAATAATTTATGACTATGGACCTGCATAATGTTTTCATTTTCCTATTTCACGGTTGGTCGAACCAATACCATCTTAACAATAGTAATAGCTGATAAATTAGATATTTAAAGCTAAATCAATTATTAAAATCAGTTCATAAAATTATGGAACTGCTTGTAACACCTTTCCTCAATGGACAAGTACTCGCTTAGGCGGGCATAATTTTAATGGCCGAACCGTCGTGGCTTTCTTTTTATGTCGTTGTTTATAGCTCGTAGGTTTTATTTACGAGCAGTTTCTTCTAGTAGTGGGTAGTGGTGATAGCTTGGTATTACTCTTAAGTGTTTTACTTCGATCTCTTCTCTTCTCTTTCTCATTTCTTCAGAATAGTGTTTCTCCATCTCTTACGAGAATCTTAATGTAAATAAATCGAAACCTAAGTTATGTTATTTGTCTTATTATTCTTTTTAATTTGCCAATTAACTACATTTTTTGTGGAATAGTATGGATACGGAAGAAAGGGTTTGGTCGAATGCTTGCCGGAAACTTAGTTGGAAAAACTTCAGCTAAGTTCATAGTGCCAACCTTTGTTAGATCTTAGGAGAGTCAAACTTTCGTCCATAGATACAACTATTTATCAAATTAATAAATTATCTATTGATATTTTCAAACTACGTTGGATATTTTCATATAAGTGGTAGGCCAATTGTGCTGTCCCATTCATGATTTTGGAAAAAATGGAAAAATATTACAGAACCTTTTTAAAAAATTTCTTTGGGTACATAGGTTTCTTATTATTTCTATCTTTCTAAACATGGTAACCTAAATTTTCTATGAATTAATGTTTTCGGTTTCACCAACTTTTATTAGGTTGATTACTTAAATTGTTAGAATCTCTGAGATTTTTTTTTTGTTGAGAGATTAATATTAAGTTATGGTAAGTAACTCCTAGTTGAATGTAAAGCATTGTGATAAATTAACATTCTAGCATTGTAAGTTTTTATTTTGTCAGTACCATGTTTTACGACTGAACGCCTCAATTATCATATTTTTGCCAATTTCTATTTGGTTTATATTTAGAGGTTAATGATTTGTCGTTTGAAAATGAAATTTACTGGCTAGTAGTTGTATAAGAAAATGTTGGTATAGGTTAGGAATAAAAAAATGCATTGATTTTGCACTATTTTTCTTTTTGATTGTCTCTAATATTTTTTCTAAAAAAAAAAGTTGATAATTTTTGTTTAAAAATAAATATCTACTTGACATAATATAAGGGTGTTACAAAGAAACTTATTTTACAAAAGATAGTGACATTAGTGAACGAAATTTGACTCATTTTCCAAATATTCCTTCGACTTTGGGCCAAATCGGACGAGAAGTTATAGAAATATAGGCGTGTCGAGGAAAATACGTTTAAGCATATGCAAGCTGAAGTAGTGGATGAAATCATGTGAAATTGATCCAAGATCCATTTTACCAATAATTCCCAACATTCTTCCATCTTTGATCAAAATCGTTTCCGAGCTTTGAAATATATGCTCATCTAAATAAGAAGTTATTTATTAAATTAATTAATTATGCTGAGAAATATTTTTAAATCATAGAAAAAAAGTGTGTTTCTGTGTTACTATTTACATGAGTAATACATAACTTGAGCACTATTTTTATTTTGGTTTGTTCTTTTATAACCTTTAATTATTTATTTTTAGTTTTCTAAAAATTGCATTGCCTGGAAATCATCCTTATTCTGTTGATTTATATTTACACTTCCTGTATTTCAAGATCGATGATTTATCGTCAAAATAAAACCTACGGAACCGTTTTTGAAATATTTCTATTTTTGGCGTGTTCAGAAAATTACTATTTTGCAGGGGTTTGTAATAGTAGGTGATGGAATGGCTACTCTAATCTCCATTTTCCCTCTAACTTAAGACGAAGTCTATGACCTTTTTTTCAAAATTTAGATGTGTCAAGTAAAATACATTTACGCAGGGGTAAAGTGGTGATGAAATTTTATAAAATTGATTCAGGTATCAATTCCTAAAAATTTTGATTAACGGTAGATAGTAGGTGGTTTGCCCTTGGCATGTAAATGACCAAAGGCAGACACGGAACCAAACTTGTTCCTTGATGTCTAAACCTATAAGTGAAAATTTTTTATTACGATAACAATTTTTTTTTCTATGCACATCTTCCTGAGTTAGATGTTCATTTATAATGAAATTTAGGGCTTGTTGAATGCATTTTGATATTTTTAATTGAAAAATTATCTTGGTTCTTAATTTTCAAGTTATTATAGTTAGTTTTGTAGTTTGTAGGAACTCGTTTAATTCGGACCTCGCTAAACAATGAAGGCTGCAACTCAAGGTTATTATGAGGGCAGGTGTGGGCGGGACACCTGTAGCCTCCTTGCATTAGATAATAATAATCATAATTGTTACTTCTCTTCGGAATTTATATTTCCGGTAATAACATTTTATAAACAAGACATCTGAAAATGTTGAGGTCATTGGTTGCCTCGCGATTTTAGGACTGCACGATCTGAAGTTATGCAATCCTATCGCTGTTTGTTGTTCTTGCTTTATGTAACATTGTTGCATGCTTTTCTGAGCTATAACTGAGGCTCCATCTGTGAATGGAATTCGGAATCGAAACTCTCTTTCAACTAAACAATGATAAATTCTTTAATTTTTACTTACAAAAAATTAAAATGTTATGTAGAATTACTTTGCTGTATTGGTGACATACGTAGGAAAATGTGTATTAAGAGTTATCACAATTTAAATAAAATGTTTTCATAATTTTTACTTTATTCAGTTAAAGTATTTTTTCTCTTCGAGTATTTTTTTTTTCTCCAGAAATCACAAAAATTGCAATAACTTCAACCCAACTCGCGTTTGAGGTTTGTGTAGGTCCCTATAAACTGAACGAAATAGCAAAAAACGCACCTACGCATAGTAAATTGAACAGGAGATACGAAATTGAATGTCTAGGGAATTTATCATTTTCGGAAATTATTTTTCATCCCTTATATAAGCATGAAATCGAAAAAAAGGAATTGATATGGGTTGAAGGAGTAGACACAGCTTTCCAAAAGTTGTAGTAACGTTGAATTTTTGGATGTAATCCCAAGGAATTATAAACGTTAAGTGAACACTGGATTTCGCAGAACAAAAAAAAAAATGAAATTTATATTTAAAAAAATCTAATTTTTCATTTCTGTGGTAATTTATGTTTTAGGGTTTTAAAGAGGGCTAAAAATTTAAATGCTTAAAAAAATGGTGTAGAAGTTGTAAAGGACACAAAAGAACGGTTAGATTCACTGTTCTGTATGTTGTCTTCATCGTTGGAATATTCATTTGTTATAATTCTTCTTCATTTCAGTGTTTCAAAACTTTTTAGTTGCTATATGATTTGCACAATATTTTTAAAAATAATTTAAGTTAATTAAATTAAATGATTTTTTTAAAAATTATTACAGTTTGAATTGGCGGAATTTATTGTTATAAAAGTTATCCTCACTCTCCTTGTTCATCGTTGTTTAATTTCTAAAATTAAAATTGTTTTTAAATCGACGTTGAAATATCAAGCAAATAGTTATGTACATAGGTTCTAGTTGCGATAGTATTTTACCCAGGAGTAAAATTCATTTTGTTGATTATGAAGGAGACCTTTTACGATAGTTGTCCAAGTTCACTTTCAAATACATCCAAGGTCAGGATGTTGTTGGATATTTTCGTTCCTACCTCTTGAGCTACATATTTTCCCTTGGAGTGCTGTTATGCGAACCCATCATTTATGTTTAGAAATATTAAGCAATACTCGAGTTGAGGATGGTACCAAACCACACACCAGGTATACAGGGAGGGTGGGGAGGTCTCAGAAGAAAGTCTGTGGCCTAGATTATCGCCCGGTGCGCTATCTATGAGAGATCTTGGGAACTATCTACGGGGCTGAGTCAACTGTTGTCGAAGCGGGTTTGGGCCGTTCTCTTTCTTGTTTTTTGTTCCTTTTATATATATCCTTTTTTTTTTTATTTCTACAGCAAGCTGGTCAGGTCGCGATAGCCCATTGTGTCGGTATCTGCTTCCAACTCGCTGGTTTTCTGCTTGTAACCGTCTCCTACCTCTGTTGTGTGTCGGATATTTCCAATATTAGGCTCTTCGAACCTCGGGTCGCAGTAATGTTTTCCTACACTGTGGCATCAGCGCAAATGTATGGATGTCACGTCTATATTAAGAAAGCTCATGGGCACGGCGTGATCTTTCCTTTTTTCTTTGTTTATCATAACCCTGGAATAATTCTTTGTATTGTTTTGAAAACGTTATTGAGAAAATCGATTCTCCCCAAACTGTATAAATATATCTCTTATTATTTTTCGCATAAAATTAATGACAATAAACTGTAATGGTACAAACTTTTCCTTCTTTCCTGTGAGGCACATATATATTTTTTCGCTTCTAAAACATATGTTCTCTATTCCTTCGTGGCTGACGTTAATTTTATTTTTATTACGATTTTTTTCTAGTTAATATTATTCAAAGATAATATTATATTTTGTAATAATTTTTTTTCTCCTATTTTTTTAATTCAAGAAATTATTAAAGCTCAGGATCCGAGGAATATATTTTATAAAACACTAAAAAAAAAATTCTAAATATCTTTCCTCTCATATTACATAGCCTGCCAACTCACAACAGGACATAATTAAATATTTTTGTGAACATACAGAAATTTTGATAAATTACGAAAAACTTTTTTTTTTTTTTTAATTTAGATTATGGTTCTTGTTTTAAAAACAAGCTCCAATGGCGGGAAATTCAAACTCCTTTATACAGGACTTATACTAACTCAAAATGGTGGTTAAGAGTTTATCTCTTTTGATTCGACAGCTAATTAAAGTTAAATAATATTTTATTCTAAAGACATGCTGAGCGAGTCGGGCTAATGAATAATATTAAATCAAAATATAAGTAAAAATTTAAAAAAAAAATGATTGTAAGTTTCAGTTATATACTTATATGCAGTTTTAGTTATATACAGAGTATTTACTTTAAAAAAAAAATTTAAAATGTTAATGAATAAAATAACAGAAAATAATTAAAATATAACTACAAAACAATGTATGTAAGTTTCAGTTATACATGCATAATAACATAATATAACTACTTAAAATGGTTTATAAACATTTCTATGTAAAAATTAAGATACATAGGAAACATAATAAACAGAAAACTGTCTTTAAAAAATCGGCATATCTTAATATTAAGAAAAAGAGCAAATTAATTAATAAACCTAAAGTAAATTAAAACATTTTTAAAAATTCTTAAATATTAAAGTAACGAAAAATTACTAAGGAATGAAAACATAAAAATAAAGAACTTCTAAATAAGTACAAAAGTGACTTGTGTAAGAATTAAGTGAATAATAAGGTGGTTTTAAATTGCGCCATTGCTGCTTGTTTTCTGAACCAGTATCATTTGCTAGTATTAATACTAATACTAACATTATTTATTATACTACCATTTATTAGTACCGTTTATTTATTTAGTATCATTTTTTGGAAAATAATTGGTTGAAGAAATATCGTGCAATAACTGCTCCATAGCCTTCCTAATTGTGATTTCAGCCATCCAAATAGCAAGGTCATTGTTCCCAATCCGCGCTTGTTTTTTGTTTTCATTGTCTCTAATTACTTCTCTCTCGCTTTTTCTGTTAGTTTCGAGAATTCTACTCATTTTGCAGTTTGATTCTATAGAAATTCTCATTGCTCCTTTTTTTTTAATATTTACTTAATTAACAATACTGCCTAAATGTTAATTGTATATTATTTTTTAATATACTACGATTTTCTTATATGCATATAGCAGACAACCAATGCAGTTTTGTTCATGGACTTTATTATTGACGTATGAATTTTGAATCCTTATTTCTGATGATAAAAATGTAATTTTAATTTGTTATTTATATAAATGTTGAATCTTTATTTTCAAAGATAATGATATAATTTTTATTTATTTTTTCTATTAACAAAAAATATTTCATTATTATAAATTAAATACAAATTTGTTAGTTTTTTTAGTCACAATTTAGTTATTCTTAATTATTTCGGTATTTTACCTAATGATACTTCTAAATATACTGTCATATACATTCCAACAGATGTTATTGACTTTATGTGTTAAAAACAACTTGTTTCCTTTTACAGTGAAAAAAAAAAAGAAACTTCAGCCTCCACTAGATTACTTTTATCGGCAATATTTTAATCTAGTGGATGTATTATAATGATAATAAATGAAATATAATCGACGGTCGATTTCAATAAAATTTCGTGTTTTATCAAAGTTAACTAATAAAATATGTTTGTTAAAGGCATTCCTGTATTTTGCTATATTAACTCACGGTTTAGGCGAGGGAGTCGAGGCATCATCTTAGCAACCTCGTAGCAGCCAGGTTGGGTAGGTTGACTTTTGTTCCGTTGTTACTCAGCGAAATGAAAACTTTCCTTCTCTGATTAAAATATGGTGGTAACCTGTAAGATAGGACACCTCTATGTTAGAAATGGCAAAGGAGGTGATAAAAAAAAAAAGTTACTGTTGAGTTATTAATTAAAAAATGTCCTCTTTATTCGCATATCATTTCCTTAATTTTTTCCTTTATATAAGAAAAATAAGGCAAATCGAAATTAATAGCCGACGTCCAGCATGTTTGCCTCTCCGGAACATACAAGGGTGTGGATATCGACGTTTTTTATACTGTATGTTAAGCAAGCATTTGGTAAGCATTTTTGATTTGTTGTCGAGTGGCAAACGTGTGGATCCGGCCTAATAATTTTATTGCAGCGGTTAGCAAATTATAACTAGACTTATATTACATAGTCTCATACTTAATTGTCCTAAGTATTTTCTTACTTGATTGAATCCAGATATTTTACTTCATAAAACTTCTGACAGAAAGGGGGATTTTCTTCCCACTCAAAGTAAAGAATACCGCACAGAAAGAGAGAAATGCATTTAGAGAAATCTGAAAGAATATTCCACTTAAAAAATCAATGTCAATGATTTTGTGAATTTATATACTAGATTAACAATGTACAATTTCATGTTTAAGAAATAATCCCCGCGCTACACGAGGCGATAAAATTTATTTATGGGTGTATCTAAAGTTACCATCGAATTTCCTTGAAATTTTAAAGGTTATTGAGGGATTCTTTGGTGTTATATAATAGACAATAAATTTGTTAAATGTAAGGTGAGATTAATTTAGTTTATTACGGTTACGTTTTAAGATCAAAATAAAATGTTTTGGGACATTGTTTAAAGCAGTTATCGGTATTATATAATTTTAATCGCATATTTTATAATTTGTAGCGAATTAAAAATTCTTGAAGAATTATCCATATTTATATATACAAAAGTTAATAGTTCGGATGTCCGTTTACAATAACCTTCCAAACTACTGTATTGATTTACATGCGTCTTTTTTTTATAAATGTTCCGTGTCGTCCTGCGAAGATTTAGAGCTCTTGAAATCAAATGTACATTGTTTGATGTATTATGTTTGTTATAAAATGATCGGTAAAATGGAATAAGGAACCAACCATGTTTTTTTTTTTTATAAGCTACGAGTTTTTTTATTTCGCAACAAAAAACCAAGGCTCTGTCTATATTTAACACTAGTATAGAAAAGTGTTGTGCCTTGAATTTATGTTGCGAATTAGAAATTCTTGAAAAACTATCAATATTTCTCTCTCTTCCTTAAAGGAATGTTTCAATTTTTATTTTATTTTATTTTTTCAAAATGTTCTATATTGTCTTGAATTCAAGGTTTAATGCTATTGAAATACTAACAATTATTCAGTATAATACAAATTAAACATTATCCCCGCTTAATTAAAAAATTATACATTTTATATATA
>NW_027112495.1:968886-971937 GCF_000696795.3 Halyomorpha halys
TATATAAAACAACACGGTAGGTAATAAAATTACCCTCGAATGGGATCTGTAGAAAGATAATTATGAAGAATAATGTACATTTTTTGGGCTCGCAATCGATATCAAACTTTTAATTTGTTCAGTTAATACAGGAAAGATTGCTGGGTCTTCTAGTAGGGTATTATAGTAATTTTGGTTCCTCGTGCATGTCTGGGCTTTCAAATGTATTACTTAAATTGTTTTATCTTCCACTCTTATTCCTATTTTTTTTCTATATTTTCCAATCTTTTTTTTTTTAATTTAGGGTTATTATTCATGTGTAAAAAAAAAATGTGTCTGAATTTTTGAACCATATGAGATTTCTGATTGATTTTAATCTTTCCGCCCATTGTCGTAAGCTGCTATAGTTGAGGAGGAGCTAGTATGGGATAGTGGAGGGGGCGGCAAAGTGGTAGAGGGGGTGACGTCAGGAGGCGCCGTGGTCTGTGACGTCAGGTCTCCCCGTGACGTCAGCAACAGACGGTAGCACGTGTGTACCTGACCCACATTCCACAGTCCCTCTGCCGGCGTACCTCGGGGGCGTTTCTTGCGTTAAAGTTCGGCCATATTGTTTCATTTCTCATTATTTCTCCTTATTATATCTGTTGCAATGTGCTGAAATATTTTTTTTTACAATTAGTATTATCTGATTTTCTTATCTTCGATGTGTTCTTGAGTATCAGTTGTGACTTTCAGTTCTTCATTTGCAGATTAGTGTGTATGAATTTCATTATATTGCGTTTGTTTCACATCTATAAATACTTTGTGACTACAATGTGATTTCTTTTTGAGAAATATTAAAGTATTCCTGAGTACTTTTTTTGTTAGCTCCTTTATTATAAACCTATACCATTGCTTTTATTTTCATAATTTGATTGATATAATATTTCTCACCCATTTTTTTTTTAATTACCTCTTCATTACTCCTGCATCAGATGTAATCCGTCAGCTGCCGCTCCATTTTTATACTTGAATGTATTTATGAGATTTCTATTTCGAAAATGTTACTATAGCATAAACTGTTTCTTAATTTAATCCCTTAAACAATATATACTTTATAATTGAATATTGTAATTTATTTTTGTCGAATTAATTAGAAGCAGTATAGATTTTTGCAAGGTGAATGGATTTCTAATTGGTAGCACCATATTCACAATCGCTAAATAATATTTTAAATGTTGTTTTTTTTTAAATTACCTTATTATTATAATTTTTAAAATACCTTTCCATTACTCCTGCGTAAGATGTAACACTTTTAGATATTAGATTGTTTTAATCAGATGACTATTTCGAAAAAAATGATATGTTATAGCATAGATTGTTTCTTAATCGATTATTTAATCTTTATACTTCATAATTAATTTTATTTGATTTTTGTTTCTCTTGGTTCACGATAGTGACATTGATTTTAGTTGAATTAATTTTTATTAGTTAGTAGCCCAATTAATTTTAAATTTTACAAATAATAATTATCATTTTAAATGGTTTTGTTATATTGAGAAATCTATCAAGTAAGAAATGTATTTATAGAATATAAACGAAATGCTTTCATTAGATTGCTTAATATTTAGTAATGTTTTTCAAAAGTAATTTAATCAGTTATGAATAAAATCCGGTTTTCCCTTAGCTTAATAGCTGAATAAATTTTCGTAAAATGAAAATTTGTTATAACTACCATTATTTTAAGGAATAATAATTAAAAATCATAAATAGCTTTGTCGTTTTGAGATAACTGTCTAATAAAAAAATGTAAGAAACCTAAACCAAAAGCCTAAGATTTCGCCAGCTTGCTTAATATTATTTAAAAGTATTTACATCAGTTATGTTTAAAACGGTTCTTTGGTTTTTTCCTTTGTTTATTTCATAAGTAAAATTCCAAGGAGATGAACTTGCTATTTTATGTGGGTTAATTTCAAGAAACTATTCTCAGACAAACAATAATGTTTTTGCCAAAACAGTTTTGCATTGATGTCCATAGCTCGCAGAAGTGGATCAAGGTTTTAGATCAGTCAAGGTAATTACACCGGTTAGCGATCGGAAAATGGAGATTCTTGTTACTTGTTTTTCAGAAATTCTTTCTTTTTATTGTTCCAACAACAAATTCTGTTGTTAAAATAATTTTCATATTTTCTTCTTTTTCTATAATAAACCGAAATATTGTGGAATTTTCTTAACTCGCTAATTTAAATAAAAATGTTCCAATTAAATTATTACATAAGTTCTAAATAATAATCTTTAATTAATTCTTTTTCATCTCTGAAGAAAAAATTTTTGTTCTATTTTATTTTCTCTAAACATTAATTACTATTATTTCGTTCTATAATTAATAAGACTCGCCCTGCTACCTTTTTTTAAAAATAACTTTTAATAATAATTACTTAAAACTAGTATAAATTATCAGATTATCTTTGTAGAAATCCTTGCCACTATAGCGGTTATGTTGGCGTGGTTGCCTATCTGGAGCAAGTGCTTTTCCTCAAGCTTTCTCTTATAAACATACATTTAATCCTTTTGTGCTTCTTGAATTCCTTCTCCAGTAGTCTATTCCATGGAGTTTTGAGATGTCTACTTTTCCTTAAAGATTGGAGTTTAATTGAAACAAAACAAAATCAAACATCTTTAATAAAATTTTTAATGTTATATATATGAAAACTTATCTGATAAGCTTTATGAGGTTAGTTTGTAGATTAGCATTCATCTATGAACTATATCGTGGACTGCTTTAAAGTCAAGAAAGACTTTAACGTGTGTAACATGTCCCTATAGTAACTGAGCATACTGTGAGAAGCGTGTACGTGGAAACGTGGATATACAAATATCTTCTGAAACGAGCGAGGATTAATTTCAAATCAAGTAGGATGTTAAGTGAAAGTTATGTGATGCTCTCACCACATCATTTTTAAAAATGTTTTTTTGCATAGTTGTATGCATTAATAATTTAATGGAAGATTATTGATTGACCGTGTGTGAAGATGAAAGGAATATGGTCCGGGTGCGGTCAAGAAAAACTCAAATAGTAGAAATATACTAATT
>NW_027112495.1:971987-1042585 GCF_000696795.3 Halyomorpha halys
AATATACTAAATTAGTATATTTCTACTATTTGAGTTTTTCTTGACCGCACCCGGACCATATTCCTTTCATTAATAATTTAATTATTAAACTTAAAACTTGAAAAATTTAATTTTAAAACCTTAAATTGAACGCCTATTGTCTTATTGGTTTACTATTGGCTAACAGGACTGTCCTCTTTGCTTGTTAGGGGTTATGGAAGCAGAACGTTTGAGCTTCTATGCAGCTTTCCAAGCGGGATCTACAGGTCAGGATATCCGGTATTTATTGGTCTCTGGGGCTTCCATAGTTAACACACGATTGAGCATTGGATAAATATACATATGTTTTAGTATATCTTCTTTTTGATTTCTGCTGAGCTAATTAAGAGCTAAGTAAGTTGAATTGCCTTTAATAACTACACAAAGAGTTTTCGAGAAAGATGATGCAATAGATTGCTTGCGGCAGTTCATAAAACTATGAAATATGAATGATTATTGATTGTTATTTCGTGTTGTGATTGATAGGTTGAATGATAAATTTTGTTATAACCGTTTGTAGTTAGTAATTGAAGTTTATTTCATTTATATATTTGTTTTCTTGTTCTTGATTATGCAGCACGATTTTAAGAAGAATTTTAACCTATAAAAAAAAAAAATTACTAAAAATAAAAATTATGCATTGCTTTTAAACTAAATCGGTTACAAAGTAGTATACCTATAAAAGGGTTTAGAGTTACTACTTCTTAAAAACGCTGCCATAGCGGATAGGTCTGATTTATTTATATATAATTTTATATCTATTTAGAAAATTATTCTGTAATCTATATTGGGTGTACTGTACAATCAAAGCTGCTTACCCTTTTTTGAGATATATGTATAGAAAATTGGTGAATAAGTATTGCGGATACAGTATAATCCCTACTCCGTGTATATTCCCGAGTTATATCAATGTAAATTTTAATAATAGATTAATGGTTAAGTATTGAATATTATATTTAGAGAGAGGGGGGAAAGAAAAGTTTGATTAAAACCGCCTATCTTTCCACCATTAGATCTATGTATCGTTTTTAATATTTTATTTTTTTTTAAAATAAGTTTAAATAAACACAAATTATTAAAGAAATGAACAAGAGAAAATATGGAGAATACAAAATTATATTCTATGAAGGTTGTTATTACCGCTTACAGAAATTATTGGAGGATCTGAGTTGACATATCCCTACCCAACTCGTGTTGTCAAGAACACGCACCCACAGCGGGCTCGATGCCAATCCTCTCCTCTGACCCAGTTTATATAGCAGTAGCTAATATTTATTATCTATTGTTATTCATATTATGATTTAATTTGTGTAATTAGTAATTAAATTATTTATATTTATCGTTTATAATTATAAATTTGAAAAAAAAAAATAGTAATGCTTATAATCTGTATACAGACAGTTCTTTACAGTGATTGTACAGCGTATATCAGTTTTACATCTTTCCTTAAAATAAGCATCCAAGACAGAATATGAGAGATTTCCGTTTGCATTTTGTTAACTTTTTTTTAACGCACAATTTTCTATAGTGTTACTAGTTAATATTATCTATAGTGTTCCATAGTTAATATATTTATTTTTACTTAATTTCAACATGACTGAAATTGAGCTGGTTTCAAATTGCTTGACGAGTGACACTCGTGCAACTTTTTAAGTTTTTAATTTTTAATTGATATTTTTTTCTGCCTAAAAAGTTCCGTTCTCATTCTCATAGTACCTCTAAAATAGCCATACCACAGATTCGTTTTATTTCCGAGAAATGGCCCATTCAATTATAAATAATAATCGAAAACAGGTGCTAAGAAATGTGTTTTAAATGTTTAAACTGTAAAGATTTATTTATCAAAGTATAAACTTAAATTAATGTTGGGGGAGCTGTTTTATTTTATCCGACATTTGTCGCCATAGCTAATACAGAGAACGATAAAACACCCTATATAAAACCATTAAGCCAATCTCCAGAAGAGCGAGATATCATCTGAAACTGGAAAAAGGCAAACCGGGAAGAGTTATAACAATTGGTTACGACAAAGAGCTAATCACTTAAAAGTGGTCAACCTCCATGGAGGTTTTTATTTCCCTTCAAGTGAAAGTGTCCTTATCTCCGCTAGCTCTCTCGTATATTTTCCTCCCTCTCCCCTCTTCGGCCATCTTACAAGGGTAGAGGATGGCTTCAGAGGCATATTACTTTAAGTAGGTTACAGTTAAAGATAAAAAAGTTTGGATAAAAAAGATGGGGGGGGGATTTTTTTTCTTTTTCGAAAAAGGGAAGCCATGTCCTCTTTTGATTTTCATTCGAAATGCTGTAGAATATTTGGCACACAGTTTTTACTTTCTCTTACCTATATATGGAATATATAGTAATGGGAAATATTGAGATTTTAAAAAAAAAATGGATTTGAGTTTTTAGCGAAAACACACGTTTTATGGGACACTCTGAGTCCAAATAACCGTCCTGCAAAATGTTTTTGAGAACATACTAGCTCAAAAACGAAAAGTCGTACGAAACTGACATAATATATATAAGGTGTATACCTGGGATGTTTCCTTCTTTTTTTTTCTTTTTTTTTTTTAAATGGACTAACCATAAAGTTTCTTCATATAACAGATTTTACAATTTTTTTTATCCATTTTTTAAATCGCTCTAACGATTAATTTATCAATCTCGGTATTATCAATTTAAAATGAAATGATCTTTAATATAAGCTCATTGAAGTAGTTTAATATGGCTTAAATGTCGAATTTTTAAAGCGGCTTCTTCTAAAGTAATTTAAATTTTTTTTTTTAAACCGATTAAATCGATTTATCGTTTTGAATGCCCTAACTTTTTAGTTTCTCTACTTTTAGTTATAAACTAATACTATTGGCTTTAATTTTAAAAGATGATCCCCTATTTGGGAAATACTGACGGGGATGGTATTAACGACAGAAATTGTTTCTTTTAACCCTGGTTTTGATTTATAAATGGTCTTGTTTAGTCCCGTGACAGGTCTCTTAAACGTCTTAATTTGAAAATTTTAATGTCATATCGGTTATTCTAATGATTGGGAATCAGAAACGACTGACTCGGAATCTTCATACAAGACTGAAAAGACAGGAAACTGGTCGTTGATACCGGCTATTACTTCATTTATTAGGCAAACTGTCTAAGCTCCTATTTAACTACAGAAGACTCAGTTTCACGACTTGATAAGGGCAATTTCGACTTACGGAGTTGAGTTTTGGAACTTCACTTAAGCCTTTCAATTCCTCTGGTATCTATCTACCTTAACATCTAAAATCTTACATAAAATCCTTAATGCATAAATGAAATCATCTACAATGACTTTCATGTTTCGTATTTTACCGATCTGTTTTAGACCAAATATTAATCCTTCCATGCTGGACACCCAACGACACTTCTTGTTTCTTACCTTGCTTCTTCAATTCCTGATAATCCTTGACAATTCCTAGACGACTAAAAAGAAGCTGGCGTCGAGACCTAATTGAGAAATGTTACACCAATGGATAAATTCTTCATACGTATCTACCATCATTATTACCATTGTACTCTTTACATCACATTTACGAGTTGTATTTTTCATTTTCAGCTAATCTGAATTAACTTCTATGTCTTACATTTCTACTCGTGTTGTAAAATAAATATTTAGGCGACCTACCGTGATTGATAATGTTCGACAGCAGGAATGGTGATCATTGAATATATCGAAAATAAAATAATATTGAATTATTTTTGTTGACGTAAGTAAGCTTTTATCGCACGATCCCTATTAAAAAACGTCATGCTGATTCTGTGATTCGATAATTTATCAAATATGTAATATAGCGTCTATTTCTAAACTCTCTTTAAAACAATAAGTTATTCTGTTTAAAAACCGTTGTTTTCTTTAAATATGTTTATTTTAATTTTTCTATACAGAAATTACAAATGCAAAATCGACTGGTTAATTTGTACACTAAAGTAGTTTAATGAAACTTTTCTTGTTTTAATTTTAAGTCGCAAATCCAAAATGACGCAAGACTTCTGTATCCACTCGCCTGTGTTTCAGAGAGGCAAACATAGTGAAAGTCGGACGTTGAATATTTTTTTCTATTTACACTATTTTTTAATTATAAAAAATGACAAAATTAAGGTTGGTGAGATGAAATTATACGTAAATATCGGCAAATTAGTGGATGTTAAAAAATTATAGAAATTCATCTTTCGCTATTTAATTTTTATCAGATACTTGTTATTTTAATACATGCATAATGTTTTCATAAAAATATATTTATGCTATGTTAAATAAAAAATTAATAGCTAATAAATTGATTAAAAAGGTTTGAAACAATATTTTTACACCTAATTAATTGAATTTTAAAATATGCTATCTGAAACTTGCGTTAATTATAGATTTCGAAGGATACAGAAGTTCATTAATTAATTAAAAGAAAGAGAAAAAAAAATCTGTTGTCAATTATAAAACAATACTAACTAAGCACAAATGTGTGGATGCAGAACAAGGGTTTACCCATATACCTTTTCATTTGTTCCAATCAAACCTAATAACCATGGTTTGGCAAATGGGTAATAGTACCTTTACGATGTTGCAAATATTATATTTAGTGCTAGGCTTTCTAGAGAAACGGTATGAAGTATTTTTAAAACGTAACGGTAGTTTTGAGTTCATTAAGCTATGCTCTGTTACTAAGGTATTCAGTAGGGTTAATAAAAGTATTCAAGCTTACTTGTAACCTAAATAAATAAACAATATATTTTAATTACGTTTATTTATTATTTTGAAATATTAATTTTATTATGAAAGGAATATGGTCCGGGTGCGGTCAAAAAAACTCAAATAGTAGAATATACTATTTTATTGAGCCAACGTGGTCAATCAATATCTTCCAGTATGTCACAAAAGGTCAATCAATATCTTCCATTAATTTTATTAGTTTGTAAAAAAATTTAGTTACTAGTATTCGAATTTTGAACTAAATCCACTTTACCCCTATTCAGGTTACACTGAGTGACTTTTTCGAAGCCGTACGTTTTCAATATGTACCATACTGGTTTGATTAGATTTTTTTGAGAAGGATTGAGTCCTATAGTCATTTTTTTTTTTTTTTTTAAGAAAGCATTTATAGATTTTCTCGTTATGATGGCTTTTCTTTTTAAGACCGAATCCGTCCGTTACTGTCTTCGATACTGACACATTTATTTACTCTTTTTATGTACTCGAATAGGAATTAAACTTAAACTAACAAAAATCATAAAACAAAAAAATAATAGTCTCTAGGCGTTGTATTTTTCCTTTTCTTTAAAACTCATTCACAGCTAAACTCTCCTCTTGTAAGGATTCATGGATTGCCTCGTTGAGCCATAAGGTTTCTTTCTCCTATTTCTATGTTACACGTAGCTAATGATGATTTTGAGTCAGTAATTAACCTCTGAATTTACGGAATTTCATAATTGAAATTGAACAACTTACCATAAAGAAATAAAAAAATACCCCTGTGAAAATAGATTTTTAGAGGTTTGATCTTTATTTACTTCGTTAATTTTAAATTTTCTAATTGAACACGAATACAAAAGTATGTTATTGATACGATTGCTATATGATATTATATTTCAAAACAGTTTAGTATTAATGACTGATTAATTAAGAACAGTGATTAAATTAATCAAGAGTTATTTACTACCTCATCAACGTTTTGAAAAAAAAATGAGGGAGTGTAATGTTCGGTTTTATTTTAATTTTTTTTAATTACGGTAATTCGTTTAAATATGAAAAATCAAATCAAAAACCTTTAGTATTTCCAATTGAAAGATATGATTAGTGAATGAATTACTAATATTATTAGGAGAGTTATTAAAATTCTTTTGTTTTTTTTTTTTGTTTTTTTTAGTGAGGTATTGAAGTGATAATAAATAAATAATAATATAGCACACAGCAGTTTCTCCACTAAGACAGCATCTGCGACAGATCGTTTGGATGGCGGTCTAGAATAATCCAACGAGTTAGTCGCTACCGTACCTTCCCACTCTAGTCATCTACCTATGTTCCCTTCACGCCTTTAATAATTTTTCTGTGAGAGAGTAATGGAAATAAATAATGCAATAAATGACTAAATCAGCGGCTTACCAGGGTTGAAAAATTATCTTTCTTAATTTTCTATTTACTACTTATATATCTATCTTGGAGGTATAATATAGCTTCCATTGTATAATAAAGTAGTGGAGTAGTTCTTATTTTTTTTCCAATGACTTCGAGGTTAAAAATGGACCATCATGCATCTGGTACACATTTTCAGATAATGACCGGTATGAGTTACGTTATCTGAGTCTGGGCCAATCATACACCTCAATATTGATAAAAATGTTAAATCATTCATAAATTACTAGTCATTATTGATTATTTCACAATTTTATTAATGCTGATGCGTGTATTTGGACCAGGCACGCGTAGACAGGACATAAAAGCTACTAAATTTATTGGCAGAATAATCTTGTTATATCTTGACTTTTTGACGTGAACAGCTTAAGTCATCGTAACTTTATTGTTTATTTTATAAAGGTCTAGGACTATAGTCGATAGTGCATGTATTGTCAGTGAAGAAATTATCACGTTTTCTGTTCCTGTATACGTTTTGTCAGTGAACTGTCCCACATTTTTAGTCATTACAGCAACCGTAGCGACTGTCATGGTGTATACTGTATGACAGTCACAGCCATAAGTTGGCAGTAACATGCTCCTGGCAACAAAAGCCGATCTTGCTGGTACCCTCAAATTAAATAACTATTCATATTTTTGTTGCCTAATGATTTAGAGGTAGAACAAATTTTGTGTTAGAATATGAAGAAATTTATTATGGAACACATTTTATGGAATTTTCAATAATTCAAATTGTAGTAGTGTTTCCTAACATTTTTTTCTAGATTATTTAAACCCTATTTTTGTATTATGCGATTATGCTCTTTTTAAAACAAACAATTAAATCGTAAATAATTAAATATTATTTTCATTTTTTATTTTTAACATAGAATTCAGGGAATGTTTCGACCGGCGGTGAAGATTCAATACCCCTGAATTCCGGCTAAGTTATTTATACCCTACTCCATTGGCTCTGTAACCAACCTTAAGGAGTTTATTGTGTATTTGTTTTCTTAGGTAATTCACTTGGATTTTCGTTACTCTATGTAAGCAGAGGGAGTTCTCAAAAACTGAGTTTAAGTTTTTAAAAAAAAAACAACTGTAAAATGAGAATAAGTTCAAATATTCTGTTATGTGAAAAAATAATTTATGATCTATTCTCACAATTGTTCCTGCTTGTCATTCTCAAACGACAAATCAAATTTATTGTTAAACCTTGACTTGTAATCATGTAAGCTACCTACCCAGTAGAAATGGTGAATCTATTTTGACCTTTAGGAAGATAATTCGACCGTATGTAAATAACTGTTGGAACAGGGTCCGGGTTGTGGTCAAGAAAGGTACAAATTTACAAATTATTTGTTCGTAAGCAAATTGATGGATGAAGCCATGTAGCGAAACCTATGTTACGAATAGTTTGCTATTTGTGTACCTTACTGACCTTTGTATTCGTATTTGACAGACTTTTTTTAATTCTATCCTCGGAATTCACACTGATTAACAGGGGTTCTTAAACATATTTCGAAAAATCTGCTTTTTATTTTATATTTTTAAGTGCCTGCTTTATATTTTCCGTTCAGCTCTCTTAGGTTCTAACGATTCTAAACATGAATGGATAGTTCTACGTTGCTATCCATACTTTAGTAGAAAGGTTTCTCTCTCTACCTGCCCTAGTTTGTATCTAGAGCAGCTGTCGCTTAGGAGGTTCCCATGCGGTGCTTTTGTAAGGTTTGATCTTATTGTAGGTCCTATTGAATTTTTCCTTAATTTGATATTGTTGATGTATTTTTTATAACATTCTTCTTAAAAGGGAATAACATTAAAACATTATAGTAACTTAGAATTAAGGCGATTTTAAAGATAAATGTGGTGGTTGCGTAATATTTGACTCATGTACCATGAACGTGGGCTACGTTGGACCAGGTGTCTTTTGCCCTAAAGTAAGAAAACAACAAAAAAAATTCTATTTTTTCTTTAGAAACCATTTTTCAAACCACTGACGGTAGTTACATCTAGTCTAGAGCACTAAGCACTAATTAATATTGGTAACACTGATATTTTGTTCACTCAGTTCAGACAGTGGTTTTTTCAATCTCAAAATCACAACTGTCGAAACTATTTTATTCCCGTTACTACTTTTAAAATTATTTGTTCAACTAAATAGTTCATTACATTAATCAGTGGTATGGTTGCTCTTGTAACCTAAAAAGTAAAGCCTTATTTAACCTAGGGATTAAAATAAATCTACAGAGCTACAACTCATGAAATAGTTTGTAATTAGGTACTAGTAATTAGTTACTATAACAACGGTTGTGCAAGATGTTTTGGCCAGAAACAGCTCGACCGCCATATAAGGCTATACTGACATGATATTTCCTAGCGATAACGATGAGGAACGGGAGGAAACAGTAATCGCTCCCGAAGAAAGTCAAATAAATGAGACTCCAGTTAAACCTCGTTGTTCCAACCTCTTTAATCCTCAGTGAAGTAACCCAGAAGCAAACTTGACCCAACGTTACCCTAATATTAGAGTTAACCATGGAAATTGCAATAAATTATCCGCTTAAAAAAAATAAATCTTCAATATATGATAGTCAAGTAGTGTCAAAAACAATCAAAAAGGTACTATATCTTACTAAAAAGAAAAAACAAAAACAGATTTGTTGCGATGTGATTTAAAATTGAAATATCGTATTGTGCATTTCGATTTTTGCTGGATTTAAGATTAGCTTTTATCTCGCCTATGTTCACGTGTTTTGCTGAATCCCATATTTCTGATCTAATAGCCCTAATGGTTCATTGTTTCTTCTTGTTAATGATATTTTATAAGAATGGAGTTATAGTATACTTAACTTTTTAACAATAGATACTTTCAATTCATAAGTTTCTTTTAGCAGTTCTTATCCTTACGTACGTGATGAAATAAAATGTGTAGCTTTTTTAATTCGGACTTCGGGTTTTTTTTTTTTTTTTATATAGATTTCCACCTTATCAAGGAATATTCTTCAACTGGAGTTGTTACAATAAAGTTAGGTGTTTTTTTTCCTTATAATAAAAGGATGTGAAACCATTATCACAACCTGCAATACGTCTTTTCCATTGGATTGGATGGTTTTGAAACCACTCCTAACATTTTTAAATTAATATTACAAACATCCTTATGATAACCTGGATAAACTCTAGTAATACCTTGCTTAACCTGTGATTACTCGAAGGGTTTACAAACTTTTAAATTGGTTTTTATAGTACTAAATAAATGGTTAATCTCTTCCGGGTTCTGTTGGTAAGTACATGATTTTGAAATGTATTTAAAATAAAAATTGTGCTGTGCGCGCATTAACAGCTTTCAATTACTGAAAAAATTCATATTTTAAGGTTGCTCGGCGAGAAAATTACGAATATAAACTTTATTTCGCCCAATTTTACAATTTTTTATCAAAATATAGGGAAGTCGTATACATATCAATGCGTCTAGGCATTTTCCGATTCAAACTCCTTTTTCTTTTTTTCTTCTTTGATAATTTAACAAATTATTTAATATTATGTATATATTCATTGCTTATTATTGCTAACTGTTTAAATACTTTTAATTGAAGCTGATAATTCATTTCAAACCGATAAAATTATAGACACTTTAGAGGGAAGATTTTTAAAAAATCCGGCATTTAACCTCATCCAAACTATTAGAATGAGGATGAAACCTATCTTATTTTTAAGAGTATTTAATTTACATTGATGTATCGACTTTAATCGAACTCGTACAAAATTTAATGTAATTCTATATTTTATTGAACATTAAAATATAGAATTAAATTAAATTCCAATTAAATAATTTTTAAAACACAAATATTAATCTCGTGAATTTTAAATGCTTTAAAACTGATTAAATACTTGTGAATTAGAATGCACTTTTTTTTTTTTATTACAAAATATTTTTAATTTTATATAATATATTTTAAAATAATAATCAAAATACTTTTTGCTCAGTTCCCCATCATGAATATCGAAATATTTATATCAGCTCATTCAAAATTATCAATCATCAAGTAGCTAAGATTTCCATTGCAAATAAATACCTCACACGTTATAATAGATAGTGACTCACCGGATATGCATTGCCGCTGTAAAACTTGAAATATTGTGATCTTAGTTCTGAAATATTTAAACTAATGTATCTTATCTAAAGTTGTAACTGAATCTTTAAAAAAAAAAAAAAAAATTAAAAAGTGCTATAAAGTTGTTAATAATGTTTATCATTGTAGAACTACTAGTTTTTATGATATTTGACAAAATAAACTCACTAAATGTTAATTTCTAGTTGTTCGTATAGAATGTTGGATTTTTGAAAAAATATATCTCTAGACCCATAAGACGCACATATGTCTGCCAACACTCAAAATAAAGAAAATTTAACTTACTATAAAGTAGTTTATGACACTTATCTTCGTGGGGGTAGCAGTTTTTATGAGATTCACATATGAATATAAATTTGGCAAATGAAAATTTGTCCGAACAACTATAAATCAATTTATTTTAGCAAATTTCATCAAAACTACTACTCCTAGGACAATAAACCTCATAAACTACTTTATAGCTCATTAAATTAACTTTAATTTGAGTGTTAATAGACATCAATAGTTTTTGAGATATCGAGTTTTCAAAATAAATTCACTAACTACTAATCTTTCAGTACGTTCCATACAACTATGAAATGTTGTTTTTTAAAAAGCTATATTTCGAGAACAATTTAACGTAAATAACTCTATTAGGGCTCATATTTTTGCACATTTACTCTACTTTAAATAACATTCTCTTAGGTTTTCTTGTGCTGTTGCTAGTTTTTATGATATAGAGCTCCGAATAAAAAATTATTATTTTTTATCGTTTTGTAACAGCTGCCATTTTTTATTCCCTCTACCTATAACAGGCAGACTCATCAATTTTGACTAGTAATTATACATAGTTTTCAATGAAATAATCAAAAATTGAGGTGAGATAACTGCCTTTTTTCTCCTCTAGGTTACACTCAACTTCAAATAATGCTTTTAAGATGTTTTGGAATTGAGGCCGTTCTTTCATTTATAAATGAGTAACCTACTGACAGTAAAATATTCGTTTTGATGTTGAATCAAAAAAAAATTTTTTGAAGGAAATGGCAAATAATGAAAAAAAAACAGTATTCGTATTAAAACGTTTGGAGTGAGACAGAATCTCACGATGTCGATTGTGTACATCTAATATTCTATTAATAGATTTATAAAATCAGCTGCCCGAGTGCGATGCGTCATCTAACGACCGACGAGATAATGTGTTCTGTTTGCGACCAACGTTTTCTTTCAAAGGTTTTTCTGAAAATTATTTTCGGCATTATAGAGATAATTTCTAGTGAACAAACCTAAATTCAATATTTTATATATATCTGAAGATAAAGAACATAGAGGGGATAAAAAAGCTGACAAGTCAACCGAACTCCTCATACTTTAAAACAGATTTGATAGAATCCGATTTTGAAGTAATCCCATAATCTGATATAATCCAAGACCTATAGGTCAAGATCCCACTCAAACGTGTTCTACTAATAGTACAAGAGCCGGGAAGAAAAAAAGGCAGTTATCTCACCCCAATTTTTGATTACTTTAATGAAAACTATGTATAATTACTAGTCAAAATTGATGAGTCTGCCAAGTATAGGTAGAGGGAATAAAAAATGGCGGCTGTTTCAAAACCTTAAAAAAACATTATTTTTTATTCGGAGCTGTTTATTATTTATTATAAAAACTAACGACAACACTATAAAATCTAAAAGAACATAATTTAAAGAAGAGTAAATTTGCTGAAATATTAGCTCTAAAAGAGCTATTTAATTCCAATAGTTCTCGAGATATAGCTTTTTAAAAAGCAAAATTTCTTAAAAATCTACTGAAAGATTAGTAGTTAGTTAATTTATTTTGAGAAATCTATATCTCAAGAACTATGTGGCATACAGATGTCTATTAGCATTCAAATTAAAGCTAGTTTAATGGACTTTAATGAAGTTTATGACCTTTACCTTCGTAGGAATAGTAGTTTTCATGATATATGCTAAAATAAATTGATTTATAGTTGTTCAGGCAATAAGTTTGATTTATGAAATACTTTATATTAGAAACATATATAAATATATATATGTATAGCTCAGATATTTCAAATGTGATAAATAGAAATCACTAAACGGAAAAAAGTTGTTTGATCTATAATAATCAAATATTAATATTTATTAAATAAGATTTATTTGTGATTGATATACTTATTAGTTGTCCTAATAGACGATTGAAAAAATATAGTACCATATAGGTTATAAGTGCATTTTCAAATATGTTGTTAGATAAATTTTTTTCTAACATTTTGTAAAATAACTGGTTTCTAAATGAACTACTATTAATAAATTACAGTATGATTTTGTGCAAATAAATTAATTTAACAGTTGAAAAAATTTGGAGATTTTCTGCTTTATTACTGCTGTACGTTATCGTTCTTGAAGTTCGGTTCTGTAGATACTGGAAAGCTAGGCAAAATCATACTTGAATTATGATATCATCATTTCCTCGTTTCGCAATGTTTTATCATTAATATATTATTATTTATGTATTTGTTATCCGTTTTGCTGACTGCTGAGACTCGGACTTGTAAGACTACAGATGAAGGAGATGACCGGAGCGAGCTGGCTGGCAGTAGCTGTTTATGTATTGATCGCCGTTGGCGGCTGCGGTGGCGGGGGTACTCACTATCAGCTTCTCCGTATAACTGTTCGCTTTTTGTCACTGCCTGCATCTCTGTAACTGCTATAAAGTAACGGTTAAGTATTAATCATCGCTGTATATGTCGGTTAAAGGGGTCATATTTCGGCCGATAATCGACCGGAATATTCGAAGAAGCCACCGACAGACAACTCAGCCGGTGACAATTGTCCTCGTTCCTAATTAGATTGCATCAGTCGATCTGAAAATAAATATATCTCGCATTGCCCTACCTTTTTTGCTCTATTTATTTATTTCTGTTTTAATCTTTGTTTTCAGTTATCTATGAATAATTGATTTCAGATAAAAATTTTAATTATATCATAATCATTGATAAAGCTCTTAAAACCTGTGAAGTTAATAAATTATTAAAAATAAAATATTATTTGTGATTAGCACTGTAAATTGAAAAAATATCTTTCAATACTGATCAGCAAATTTATGCAAATTCCAAGAAGGTTACTAACGCACAGGGAAAAAGATACGTTTCATTTCGAGAACACTTTACGCCTGTATTGTTTGGTACCGAAAAATGTGACTCTTGAATGGAATATACTACGAAACCCGGAAAATGTATTCGTTTTTATTTCGTTGCTTAATAAAAAGGAGGCAAATTGCTCGGCCATTCTGGGAAGTCCGGGATTGGTTTTAGCCTTAGTTCCAGGTATAAGTTAAAAAGGGATTGTAATTTTATTTTTAAATTGAGGTGTACTGTAAAAATAAAAAAAAACTATTAGTTTTTAATAACTGTTACCTATTTGTAATAAGTTTCAATTAGTCATATCGCGGATTTTTTATTATTATGAAATATAACTGCTGTTGTAGATTTAGTCCGATGAGTTAGTTTGAGGTTGAACTTTTTTTTTTTAAAGTTTACTGTAAAAATTGTTCCATTATTTTTTTTTTTTTAATAGTCATTTTATTGGCATTTGTTTATTTTTTCATACTATGGATTTATATATTGTTGTAATATAAGAATTTTCAATTACACATATTTAATTGAAATGGCTGAAAAAAGTTTGAGGTTAAAAAAAATTTATAAGATGATGAAATTTCATATACTTTATAAATAGCAGTTATTTTAGGCTTAGTACGAGAAGTAGATGTGAGATTTTTTTAATTTAGCTGGAGTGTAAACATAAGAAAAACTGACTCTTTATTTTTTAATAAAATTTACTTTAATTGAAAAAGTTAACTTCTATCATTCGCGGGATTTATGTTCTACTATTATATGGTAATTTTCAATTTTACATTTTTAATTGAAATGGCAGAAGAAAGTTCGATGTTAACAAATTACATTTAGTGGCCTATATGTTAAATACCATTTGGAAATATAACCACATCGTTATGATTATACTACGGTTTTATTTTATTCTAAAGAAAATAACTGTTAAAAATGCCAGGATGCCGCAAAAACACATTCCATCCACCTCAAGAGTTGCTTATCTAGTATGTCATAACTATTATCTTGAACGTTTTTAACGCTTAAATGATATTTATGATATCTTTGGTATTTAACTTGAAATTATTTTAAGTTTAAATTAATAAAATTTAATAAAAAGGAGTTGTTAAATTCTAGCAGTTATTTCTCATACTAGATAATAATTAAAAACTTCCGGCAAATTCATCTCTAGAATACGAATGCTCACTTATATAGTATTCTACTTTCTAAGCTTTTAAAATGTGTGATCTGTTAATCTGTCATTCTTAGCCTATTTATGAACTATGTATACCACCATACATGTTTACCTTTTCAGGTTTTTTCCAGTTCTGGAGCCTACCTAACTCTTGAGTTCCTAATGGAATAGGATACATCATCTACAAGTGAAGTTCATTAAGTCAGGATTTTCTAGTTTTGAGTCATTTGGTTTTTCCAATCTAAAATGTTTAAAAGATTAAACTCCAAAGAATTTATTAATATCATTAAAATCTGCTTATAAAGAGGTCTTATTTTTTTCTTTTTTAAATAGGTTATAAGACGACTTAACATCAATTAAAATGTCTACCCGGCGTTTTATATGAGTATAAATCACCATATATTACGATGTTTCGAGCATAATCAACAACATGGATTTGGTATTCATATAGTTCTATATCAATTTCTATCAACTGCTATTGGCATATCAATACTTGGATCAGAACTGTTCCGATTTTGATCCAATTTGGAAAGTTGTGAATTAGTACAAAACTAAAACAGTATAAAATTATATCCCTTAATTTCGTTTAACGCATGCGTAAATTTATTTTTCTTAAAATCTCCGTATTTTGAAAACATCTTATCTGATTTGGTCAAAAATTTGAGAAAAGAGATAAGTGTAAATGGAGTCCAGTAATAATTTCGGCTAATTCCATACAATGTATTTACTTACCTTTGCTCACACGCAAACATGTCTTAACAACTACTGTTATAGATTTTTTTTCAATCAACATTCTCAAAAACTTGGAAAACGGTAATAAAATAATTTTGTGCATTTAGATCTATCTTATGATCCGTTTTTTTTTAGCTAAGCTATAATAATAATTGTTAATTAAGAATAGGTCGTGTTTTATGAGAATTTGTGCCTAATGTTGCCTGTTATTTTTTGTTTACATATATCTGTGGTTTCTTTTTCCTTATTCGAATTAGGATAACGAGGAACCCTGGATTAATCAGTATATTATTATTATAAGTCTTCTGTCCTAATTCCCTTTCTATTTCCGGTATTTAGTAAGTACATAGTAGTATATAGTAACAATACTACTA
Source organism: Halyomorpha halys (assembly GCF_000696795.3). Taxonomy (NCBI): domain Eukaryota; kingdom Metazoa; phylum Arthropoda; class Insecta; order Hemiptera; family Pentatomidae; genus Halyomorpha; species Halyomorpha halys. The sequence goes on from NW_027112495.1 coordinate 987,658, forward strand.
CACTCAACAGAGAGATACTCATAGAGAAGTAATACGGAGGCCACTTGAGGAGCAAATGCGGTTAGTCTGTCAAGGCCAAGCAGGGACCGGCGGCTACTAGTGTTTGCAAGCACTTGTTCGTGCTTTCTCTTCAAGTATCTTTTAAAACCCGTCTGTTTGTTTATTTATATATAACATAATGCGCATTTAATTTATCAATACGTAATATATTTACTTTTTATTTTCGTTGTAAGAAAAAAAATTACCATACGTTCTTCTGTGTTTAAAAACCTGTCGAAACGACCTATCCTTTGCCCCAAATAATTCAAGTAACTTACTTTAATAACATTAATATTAATATCTTCGTTCGATGTTCTTAATTACTTGGATAATTTCTTGCAACCTACCTAAGGGTCAATAATTATTGCCCTATGCATCCTTCCTGTCCTCCTGTTTTGTCCTTTTTATTTGAATTTCAGAAAATGAATAACTCTTTTTCCAATTTTTTTTCGTAAAGAACTTGAAATACTTATTTTTTTACGTAATGAAATGAAATAGAGCTATTAGTATTCAAAAATAATTTTAATTGCAACATTAAGTGTGCAGTAAAATTTTAATTATTTAAAGTTACAATATAAACTGTGGTTTTATTACATTACTCTTGTAAAGGATATTTTGTATAATGATGTGTTGCAACCATGACCTGCTTTCTGGCGAGCTAACTCAGCTATCTCCCGAATCGTATTTAACACAAATCTTTGTCGTAGATCTTAAATTTTTGTTTTTAATTCCTGATATTGGCATTAGGTTAAGATAAATCAATTAATTAGTATGTAATTAATATTCAATTAAAAATAATTGTGTTAAGAAAGTTGATTTGTCTTATTTTTTCATAATTATGTATTTTTTTTTTATTTCTTGTTTGTGACTGGTTTTATTTATCAATTATTATAAATTAGATCTATTTAGCCTCAATACCCATTATTAATTTATTTTAAATCTAGAAATATTAAGGCCAACCTGGTCGTCATCAAGAATAATCTGTTAATTACTTTATCTTTTTATCAACAATTGAAAAAATAGAAACATTATTAGTTCCAAATAAGTAACTACTTATAATTCAGTATTACTGAATTAAAAATAAAATATTTTTTATTTTATTATTTTTTGGGGGCGTTCAGTTTCAAAACCAGCCGTGTCCATTTCAGAATTATTAATTTTTACTTTATTTTTACTTATTAATTTTTACTTTCTTTACTTCTCAGGTAAGGAGAATATTATGATTGCGTAAAAATTTCGATATGTAGTTTTCAATGAATCTATATGTTTTAAATCTTTCCAAGATAAAAAAAAATTATATAAATAGATAATTGGCCGTATAATGTCAAATATGAAGAAGATTGTCAGGGTTACGGTAAAAAAGAAAGAAAATAATTAACAACTTATTTATTTTCCGACTTTTCTCCCCACTTTCTAGGGCTTCATCAGGGCTGTCCAAGATGATAGCTTTATAGACTTCAAGTCCGAAAATAAATACCTGTTAACTATTTTTGTTCTTTTTTACCGCAACCCTGACTATCTTCTCATATTTAAAAAAAAATTCTTTTTGCCCATTGGTTTGTCTGCCAGTGTCACGATTATATCTCGGACGGATGGACCGATTTTGTTACTTCTTTTTTTTTTGTTTTGTACGAATTCAATTCTCGAAGCGCCTTTGTATCAAAACGGGCACTGTGCGAAATTAGCGAAAAACACATTTTTATGTTATTATTTCATATATGCATTTGAAAGACACTTAACTTAATAAAAAAAAATTAAATCGAGCCAGTATTAGCTAAGATACGACTTGTTAAAAGTTGTACTTATGTTCTAAGCATCTGCTCAGTTTTCCATGAAAAACTCATCAATTTTATTTTTTAAATTAATTTTTGGATAAATTCAAAATCACTACATCTGGAATATTTAAGATGTTCTTTGAAAGGATAATTAAATCTCTATCGGACCAATATTAATGAAGGATGTAAATATATAGCAAGGTATTATTTTATTACTCTGACCCTTTACTTAGAAGACAGAGTGAATACATTTATACAATACAAAAAATATTACTATATTTTATTTTTTATTTAATAGTTTTGTTACTATATTATCACGAAGTTAAATATATTCTCTTTCAAAAAACAGTCAAATCACACGTTTTATGAAAGATTGTTTTTGTATCTTTTGATTTAGTTACAAAACTGTTGATTAAAAAAAAAAATATTATTTGGAAATAGACTAGACTGGCTTTAGAAAAAAATATATTTATATTATCTTGAATATTTTTAGATTATTCGGAATTTCATTAGTTTATTATTTATGATTATGACTGTTTCGTTAGCGAACGGTTCCAAAGAGGTAGAAACTGAAGAGTACTGTGAGATTGGAGTAAGTAAATAGGGGAGAGCTCTCTCGACACCCGCGGCATTGATCCGGCCCCCCTCCTGCTTCCATCATTTGTCATTCATAACTGGTTTCGTGTGTGTTCTCTTATCTCTATCGCTGTCTGTCTCTCTGACCCTTTACTGAGATGAGAGAATGTGCTCTGTCGGCAATCTTGTTCAGATGGATCTCCTCTAAGTCTTGAGATAAATTTGCTTCGTAACAACAGAGCAAAGGAACGTCATTTTCTGCGACTGCAATCGAAAAGAAAAAGGCAATAACTATGGTCAAAATGTCCATTATTGATTCTTTTAAGATTTGAATATGGGATCATTTCTTCATAGCTCAATAAGCATAACCATTGAGAACTTTTTTTGGTTAATTCATTAGTAAACAGAATGTTTGAGAATCTCTGAAGAGCTCTAGATTAGATATTATTTTATATTGTATCTGCATATATTCGGTGCAAAGCCAAAGTTGTGTATTTACAAATTTGGCTATTTTTCTACCCAGTTTAACGTGTTCTTTGTTCTATTCCCCATTCCACCAAGACCTAATTGTCACTAATTAAAAATAGAAAATGATCAATGAGCGGATACCAGTATTAAAATTTTAATACTTCCTTAAATCCTAAAATAAAAATAAGCTGTTATATCCATCCTGTTAAATAATTTCTATCATATTTAAAAGTATTTTATGAAGAAACTTGGTCTGGGAGCTTTCATAAAAACTATTTATTATACATCAACGGATTTGCACTCACTATGCAGGGCATCTCAGGTCTAAAAAATATTATAAACTAGGGTTGGAGGATAACTGATAATATTTTGGCCACTATAGCCACATACACTTAGGACATGAGTCAGGGAAAAAAAGCAAGAGATGACCTTTTTAGGTAGTGTTCAAACTACCTGGTAATATCAGACTCCCCTATGCTGGAAAAGGGTGAAATTCGCAATGGGTTGTTTTTAGTATCTTATATATTAATCTTAATTATTATTTTTACATTTCTGTTCAAAATAATAATTTTCACATAATCGTGCTCCATTCATATATCCACCAACCGATATCCAATAACTGCTGATACTATTGATTATCAGAGATGGTAAAAATTAGCTTTAGGTGAAACTAATAGCTAAAATTATCCTGGATATGACCCTCATCTTCAGGAGGCTGTGACCTGTTTTTGTTCTCAAACTTATAGTTAGCTGATGATTTTTGTGTTTGAAATAAAAAAAAAAAAAACAAGCTTTGTTTCTAGGCCCATCAAATTAATAATAGTTAATAGCAATTATATTAAGAAGTATATTTAAATTTATATATATAGTCAAAATGTATTTAACAATGAAATAGTTGTTAAGATTTTTTTTCTGTACCTTCTAAATATGCCTCCTAATCTATTCATTACATTTTGTTCTAGATGGGGAGCAAGGATCATGGGAAAGTGGTTTGTCTTATGAGTGTAGATCCCTACTCTTCAAAGCTCTCCACAACCTCATCGAAAGGTAAATTATCTGCATGAGATAAAGAAATTCCTAGTGCCTTTTGGACAATTATACTCATTTTTTCTTTAAAATTCAAAAACTGCCTGTAAGTGTTTTATTAAATTTAAACTCGATAACTTAACTGCTTATATACAATTATATCAGTTTCATCTCTGTGGAAAAAATACTAATTATTTATTATTTTATAATAAAAATTAACTACATAGTTTTAAAAAGATCTTCATAATATCTAATAAAAGTATTGAAACATCACATTGTAAACTGGAGAAATTTGTATTCTATTTTTAAATTTTGTATGAAATTTTTAATTGATTATTATTAATAAAATATGTAACTTCCATTTAACTGTTATTTTGATATAATTTTTTTTTTAGGTGTTTACTCTCTAGGGATTTTGTTAGAATTGGGAAGTGGTATGTTCAACCCTACGACAGCTCAGAAAAGATGTTGGAAAAGAGGTTTGTAGTAGCAATTTTCAAGATTTTTGTCCTTTAATTCATTCCTTTAACCTAAAATACTTTAAACATTAACCCATTCATTGTTATTGAAGTTGGCAAGGTGTGTATGAGTGTTCACATTGTGTTTGTATTATAGGTAACATCTGCTCACGATAATTTTTATAAATATACAAAATGCATGATAAGCTTCTGGGAGATCAATTTTGCTTTGAGTTGTTGATTTTTTATTTAGTTACTAGATTATTTGATTTATGTAGTTTACTGAAAATGGATTTAGAATTTTCCATTAGGTATATGGATTGAAAATTGTATTATATATTTCTTGACAGTTTTATTGATTAATTCAGGAAAGTGAGTAACTAACTCACATGGCAAATCATTTTTGTTTTATTTTCTATTGATTAGGATTGGGACACGTGTAGAAATTTAAAATAATAGTAAGATAAAATCTTATCAAGAGAGTAGATTCATGGATGCTTTGGATTACGGTCCTCCGACTATCAGAATTCAACCCTTAGGTGTTGTTCTATTATAATTTCCATTATGAGTTATACATTGGAGTTACTATTATTTTAAAATATTGATTTTCGATTGTTTGAGTTACGATGTACTTCAACTATGGACAATTACACTAAAAAAATTATATAATTCAAGTCTCATAGTGAATGGATTTATGTTTATCTATTTTTTTTCCAGTTACACTATTTAAAATATTTATGGTAATTTATTTATTTATCTCAATATTTTTACTTTATTTTAGTGTAATATTTATGTTTTTTTAGTATTAAAAATCTCTGTAAAACTCATTAAATTGTTTCTCTGATATATTTTTGTATATCTTATTTGTTTTATTCTTCCTATCATGCCTGCATAGTTAATAATTAATTTTCTCTAATACATTAATTTTATTTTTGATTTTAGTGGTCATTACTCATTTGCTTTCGACTTCTTTGTCCATGGGGAGAGCCAAGTTTGTGCTAGCGTAGATGTAAGACAGCATCCTCCCATTCGAACACTACTGGCTTCTCACCTTCAACAAGCAGCGCTTCATTCCCAACCTCCTCCTGTCCACGGTAACTTTGATATAACATAGTTATTATAAATTAGGAAACTGAACTATTTAATTTATTTAGTAACCTCACCCTATTTAGTTTTAATAATTTCTCACTTTTTAAGTGTGTTTGTATTTGCCAGAAATTATATACTTAATTTTTCAGTTGTCTCTTAAATTAATCACTTCGAAAAGCCTCAAAAATATTCTTTCTTTTTTTTCAGTTATCTTAGCTCCTTTTGGTCTTGCTGGAACCTTGACTGGTCAGAGTTTCCGGAATAATGACCCTCATACTCAGCGTCTCCTCGAGAACTGGAGGTTGTTTTATCCAATCGACCGTGGACCACACCATTCTGATCTTCCAGCAGCCGTTGAAGTCATAGTTGGTTAGTATGTTGTGGATGTTAAGTATATTTGTAACTCATTTATTATGTACAGGGTGTCTACAGGTCAACAAATTCTTGAATATGTCAGGGGCGAAAAAACAATGATCAGTGAAAAAAAAGACAGTTGCTCTTAATTTAATTCTCAGTAAATTTGCCGAAAGTTTGCATTAGTTCTAATTTTTAATATCTTGCTTATTTTTTCATAAATTATGAATAATTTATATTTTTAATGATATTTTGTGACCTTAATTCCCAAACCTAACTACATTGTAAAATTAAACTACAGTGTAGTGAAGAAGTTTTCAAATTTATTACGATATCCTATATACTTCATAAAAAATTATTTACAAGTAATCATACAATATGTGAACGATTTGTATCATTTAAAACTATTACTGCTATTTTATATGTTAAATAATATTGTGTCTAATTTTGTTTTTTAAATTTTAGGTGGGATGAAGCTTAAGTACCCTTCCCATTATGTTCTTTTAACAGACTTGGACGATAGCACCCATAGCCTGTTTAGTAACCATAACCAGCCCAACCATCCTCCTCCGATGGTTGCGCAACCTCTCACTAGAGGTGAGTTAAAAAGAGCAAATGTTCATGGTCAAAGTTAATATGGTATATTTATTACATAATAATAGTTTTCTATTTATGGTTTTCGATAAGGAATGATCTGAATATTGTTTAGTCAAATCACTTTGAAAATTTTGATCTTTATTACCTATTTGACACAAAAAAATTAATATTTGATATACATTTATAATTTTTAGATTTAGAATTTATTTTGTTAAAAAAAAAATTATTAGGGAATATATTAAGTTTTGATTGAATAATCATCAACTGTCATTAGTTTTCTATTACTATAATTTTATGATCTAAATATTATATACAGAATTTTTGTTTGCGATAATGAATGTATTTTTCTTGTGTATAAACTATTTGCTATAAATTAGTCATTATCTTCGGTATAAGATTAGCACAATTACATGTTAACATTTGTAACACACCGAATCTTAAATGGTAATTTAAAATGTGGTAAACAAAATTGTGTTTTAGCGTTACAACTGTACGTTTTTACATTATTATGACAATTTCAGGTTTAAATCGTGTTGGTCTTCTTGCTGAAAGGGTTTGGCAGGAATCTCTTCTAGTTCACAATATGAATAACTCTAGCAATGGTAGTATTATTAACAATATTAGTAGCACTAATACTAATAGCAACAACAATACGAGTAACACTGGAAGCAGCGGTGGGAATTCAAATACCCCCAGCGTTCCCAGTACGACCCAAGTCGGAGGGCCTCCTCAGGCCAACCCGGGTTCGCCACAACATACACCTGGACAATGGAACTTTGTCGACCCTACTAGGAAGCAGACGTGTTCCTGCTCTTGCAAGTAAGTGAATAGTAATATTTTGGATGGATATTCAAGTATATTAGTGAATTTATAATTATCATAAAGTTTTGTAGGCTATATAGCTAAGCATGCTTGAATCTATTTTAGATATCTTTCCTGTCTTCTCTGTCTTTTCATTTATATGTTGTTTTAAATATTAATTAATTTTCAATTGTTCCAAACTAAGTGTGAAACATTTGGATAGATACCTTGTAGTTACAACTTTTATCTAAATGCATAGATGATGCTGATGTACTTATTCAGTAAGTGAATGTTGTAGTCCTAGATAGTTGTTGTATTATGTGTGGAATGTCACTGTTTTGTCGTTGTTTTAGTTGTTCAAAATGACTTTCTGTCATTTCTATTTATTAGTATTTGTTGCCATACTGTCATCCTTTTTTTTTTTTATATAATATGCTGTTGAACTAACCTAAGAAATTGCATGTAACTTTTCATTTCATCACTTATATTAAAAATTCATTGCTGAGCAAATAATGGAACTTCTTTTGGTTAATTAATTTGCTTATAATTTATTAAAAGTTGTCTGGATTTTATTAAACTATTTTTAATCAAAGGAAACAAAAAATTTAAACAATTTTTAATTGTTATTATAAAAAAAGTCGTTATATTCTAACGTGATTATTTTAGATTTTGTATTATTTTTACGTTGTTCATTAGTGTTGTTATGTTTACTAGAAATTGTTATTCAATAATTTTTTGAAATATTTGTCTTGTCCACTTCTATGTGAATGATAATGTTTTTGTTTTGTTAAAATAATATGTTGTAATGTATGATAATACTTTTAATCTCTAAAATTAATATATTTATAATCTTTATTTTTGTATTAAAAAAATTATAAGAATTTCAATATTTATGAATACATTAGAATCCCAATGTTTTATATTGCAGTTGTAGGGAAAAAAATACACTTTTTTATTCAATCCTCTCGGTTATTAGTATTTATTTTTATCCTCTGAGTTACCTAAATATCTGATTATTTGTATTTCTTTAAAAAAAGTTTCTAACTGGTTTAAAGGTAAGGAGTGAGAAGATGGAGGAAGAAGGCATTGTTTCCATGAATTTCGGTAGTTGACATTTTTTATTTATATTACAGCCCTTTTTTTTTTTTTTTTTTTTTTTATTGCTTGTCTCACTTTTTATAATGTTCCTAATGGTCTAACAAGGCTCTATTAAAGAAAAAAAAAATCATTCAAACTATAACCGTTAGTGATAAAGATACTTATGTGTTTAAACATTATAATGTAGCTCCATCTGTGGTAATATCGCATAACTTGGAATAGCAAAGTGAAGCATACAACTGCTAAGCACCCATCATTTGAAAAGTTAGTAAATAATGGTTTCACAAACACAGAATTCTAACATTACTTTTGTCTTAGTTATGGTTGTGTTGATCGGTTTAAAAAAAAATGCATAGTATGTTGTTGAAAAAACTCTGGTGAGGTGCGTGTATTACACAACTTTCACTTAATACCCTACTTGCTTTCCCAAATTTCGAGTAGGTTGGTTGACTTCTGAATAAAACATTTTTATTTTTCTGCTTCTTTAAAAACCAGTGTAATTAGGATTCTTGAGTTGGGAATAATGAATATTAACTTTTTCTCTACCAAGAATACACTTTAACAGTTTAATAAAATTTCATACGATTATTCATTTTTGAGCTAGACTGTCCACATGCACACAGACTATTCTGTGAGACCCAGTTACTCAGGGTACCTCAAAACGTGTATTTCTGTCAAAAACTTGATTTTCAAAATTTTCCACGACAGCAATACTTCCCCTTGCTGTAAATTTCATATATATAGGCAAGTGAAAATAAAAATCCAATAGAGGAAGTATCAGTCTCAGTGTGTCATATGAGGTTTAGTTTGAATTAAAAGATAAGTTGGTAGGCAATCAATCTTGTGGGCCCTGTTGCAGTCATAATCTTAATAACCATATTAACTTATTCAATATTAACGGAATTTTGTATTCATCCCTTTAGTTTTTTTTACTCATGATTATCGTTATATCGATAATATTAATATCTTGATTATTCATATTTTAACACATGGACCCTTGACAATATTGTTGGGATTCTACTGTATTAAATTTTAGTTGTTAGCAACTTAATCCTGCACTTATGAAGGTTAATTAGAAATAGTAATATTGGTTTCTCTTTTTATAAATTTCTATGATTATTATTTACTGTTTTATGATTGATATTTATTGTTTAAATTTATTTATTTGAGCTAGCTCCTATTCATGTCCTGGGTTTGTTATACATTTCAAGGAAACTTGAGGTTTAATATTGTCCCTCACCGCCCCTTGAACTTAACTCAGTAGAAAAGAGAGTGGATTAAGAAGAGAGAGAACTATGTAATTAGAAGTACTTGTTGATGTCAGCTTCAAACATGAAGTTGTTTCATGTTATCCTGGAAATAATTCTAGGCTATGATGTCCATTTTCCACTACATTATAGTTTGGTAATGAAGTGATTAATTTTGTAAAATTGTTTATTTGCTCTCGTAGAAAGCAATGTTTTAGTGGAAGACTCTTGTTGATATAATTTTTCAAAGTTGAAATATTTTTGTTTTCGATCATTTTCTTGGACCCATTTGGATATGCTTCGATTTTTTTTCTTTTCAGTGTAGAATCATCAAAATAATTTTGATCAAAATCGGTAAGGACACAATATACCCTCCTCTTCTGAGCCTATTCCACGATAACTTATTAGTGGCATGAAGATTGTGGTTTTGTTTAAAAGAAAATTAAAATTTAGGGTATTTTGAACTGATTTTGTGGTCCCATCTTTTATGGAACATTGAATGGTTTATTTATTGAACCAAATGCAAATTAAACTAAGTTTAAATTTAACTTGTTCATTTTCCTATAAAGAATTGTTGATTTCTATAACTTTCATAACTCTTAACTCTTTTCTTTCTTTTCCTGGTTCTGTTAAGCTTTTCTTTTAGTTTTTTCTTTTTCTCTTGTTAAGTAAGTTGTTTTATCCTTCTATATTTATTTCCAAGTTTTTGAAACTAGTTATTTCATTAGTTCATAATGAAATTCAGCCTTTTGTTTATAAAATCTGTGTACTGTTTGTTTCTTGAGTAGTCATGGCCAGAACAATTATTCAGGACCATGCTCCTTATAGATTCCCAAGTCTTAATAAAAAGTATATTGTTTTTATTCTACTTGATCATTATTTTTCCTCTCGTGGTGTCTTTCTGATGTCTTCTGTTTAACATTCTTGATCCATAATGTCCTAAGAGAACAGGAATAATTATGTTTAATATTTTATTTTAAAAAATACTGAAATATTGCCAATTTAATTTACACACCATTGTCACATTTATATGAGAAACCCATTTGGCATTATCTTATGTCAGAATATGTCAAAATTGATTTTATATTACCTTAAAATTATTTAATTGAAAAATTGTGACTATGGGTTCGTTTCTAATGGATGCCTGGGTGAGCATCCGATGTGCATAAGGTAATGTGTTGGGTTAGCTAAAGAGAAGTCTGTCGCACAGGAGGAGGAAAAGTCGCCCATGTTCTGGTTCATGTGGTGGGCCACCTTACCACCGCAGGGCACCACCGCCGCCCATCACAGAATTAAGGTAATTGCTGCCATAAACCTTCACAGCTCTGGAGGTTGCACCGTACAGTCTTGCTGCTTATATCAATCAATCATTCACTACCTATTTAATTTTTTAACATTTGGCGTATTGATTATTGTCATTACCACACACTAACTTTCTTTTTCTTTTTTTTTTATGTTTATTTCTTTCTTGCCGACCTGCATAACTAATCACATCTTTAAAGCTTACACTTTAAAAAATTAAATATAAAGGACTATTATAAATATTAAAGATGATTTTAAAGAAAGTCTGTTTTCAAGGATTCGTTAACCTTTTTAGTTAATAGCTTGTAATAAATGAAAATCAAAATGTTACGTTTATTGTCTACTAATGATGCAAAAAGTTGTTACATGATTTTTCAAAAATAATTTAACTTTCCCTATAAAGTAAAACTTTAGTTATCTGATTGATAAATTAATTATTAAATGGAGGAAAAATAAAAATAACGTTTCTGCATTTGCAAGTTACTTTTTCCCCATATTGGCTATTAATTATGAACTAATGCCATTTGGTGCCTTCACATAATGATAATTGTTCAGAGGTATGCAATAAGGAAGGAACCCCATATATATATATATATTTATTTTTATGTTTTATAAATATATCAATATTTATTTTTCAACACAATCCCATGGCTCTGTTGATATCTAAGAAGTGATACAGAAGAGTGCTATGTCCTGTAAAAATTCTTAAAGAAATTTTTTATATAACTTATAAAAACACAATTTTACAAAAATCTTGCTTGGTTCCTTTTTGTAATTTAAGTGATTCCCCTCAATGCTACTGAAACACCCTGAAATTAATAATAATAATTCAATTAATTTTCTCTTTTGTTTATAAAGATTTTTATTCCTGCCCCTACAATCACAATTTTTTTATCACGCAGTAAAAGTATTTGTCACCTTTGAATATTATTATAATCATTATATTATGGACTCTAATGTACTGTTCACTGTTTTATTTAACAAATGCCTTTGATTGTTCAATGATAATTGAGAGCGTCCTAATTATCAGCTGTAATAATAGAGGAGAAGAATTATGTCAGCTGTTATACACATTAATGTTATTGAATTGATTTTAAATAATTGTTTTTCTCTTCAATATATACTTGAGACTGTACGGTATATCCTGCAGCTATATTGTTGCATTGGTGATGGTGGTGTGCTGTCACTCAAGGGAATAGTTACTTGCAATTAATTTTCTGAGCTTTGTAATAAAAATGTTGAAGCATGTTTTCACTAATACCAGGATCTTGATATATTACAGTCACTTCGTTTATTTTTTGTTTATTTTAGTCTTCAGAAAAAGAAAAAAAATGAGTATTTTGTATTCATAAAATTTTTGTGGATCAATGATACTGCGTCGTCCCTGCTTATTTGAACATAAATGCGTCTTTAATATCTTTATCAATTTTTTTTCACATTTAGCATGCTATTCTCAAGCTTATTTTCCAAAAATTTCAATTCTTCTTTCTGTAAGTAAATACAGTCGAACCTCTGTGTATTGAGCTTGAAGGTCCTTTGAAAAAAATAAATATATAGATACAGAAATAATGATAAATAGATAAATTATGATGTTTCATCACTAACGTTCGGTTAGTCCTCATTTTAAAAAAATGGTACAGAGCTGTTAAATAATCAATTTTAAATGGAAAACTGAATTATTAAATTACAAAATCCTAATTATATTCTGAATTTGTTTTCCTTATTTTACAAAAGACTTAATACATAAATCAGAGAGTACAAAATATGGTCTTATGTATGTATAAATATTTTTGTCAAGTAGGACTCTATTTGAATTAAATTTTACTTTTCACTTTCTTCGGAAAGGAATCTGATGTAAAAATATGTTTTAACATCAATCTCAAAGGCATATTTATACCTATTTTTAAAATAATATTCTATCTTGTGTAAATATATTCGCGTTGAAGTCCATATAACAGTAATACTATGTACAGTATGTAATTAGTACATACGTAACAATTAATATATAATTGTGTTTGACATTGTTTGGTAGATCTTTGTGGTCCTAAGTCGTTAACAGTATTATTTATTTAAGAAAAACTTTTTTCTAAGTCTCAGAAAGAAATATCAAACTGTGTGACACATTTTAAATCCTTTCATTGCTTGTTCTTTCTGTGGTTGTTGTTGACCAACATATGATTTATGCAAAATTAAGTGCTTGAGAATTTTTTTCAGTAAAGAACTTTATAATCTTGTACCATGGGTTTTTATTTTGAAGAAAAAACCAAACAGAGTTTAACTAAGGTGTTTTAAAAAAAAAAAAAAATCAAGTTTACAATATAAAGAGGTTCAGTTGTATGAGAAATTACTTATATTTTTTTAATTTTATTGTTTAAAATCCTATCTGCATTATTATTACTATAAGCATGAATAAAAACCGAGCTTGGAAAGTGAGCCAAAATTTTTCATCGTGCCCATCTTAAATATTACTGAACAGGTAAGATTAGTTTTATTCACTATTTTTGCTTACATTATTTATGTTACGTACTGTCTACACTTATATGGTGACTGCTTTATTAAACATTTAATTAGTATGTTGCTAATCTAAGTAACTACTATTTAAAATTAAATGTACTGTAAGATGTCTGATTTCTGAAACTTACAAAAAAATAAATGTGCATGTTAATTAGTGCATAACTGGTAATTATTTTTGTTTTATGCACATCATTGTTGAATATTATAAAAATAACTAATTTGAATAATTTTGTTAATTGTTGTAATGCCCTAATAACACATTATGGTGCATGGTGAATTTTTTTTTTCTCTTTTTTGTTGTAGCATGTGTTATTATGATATGTATAATTTTGTACCATGTAATTTTTTTTAATTATATAGTTATAATTAATTATTTTGAGAAGGTTGTATATTAAATGCAAAAAACTTTTTAAATAATTGTCCCAATTTTTCTCATTATATTAATGACGTACCAACTTGTAGAAAGTGCCTGAACGATGTTCAGGAAAACTCAGAGCTTGAGAATTGTGGTAGAAAAATTAATTAACAATTAATAAAAGGTTAATTGGTAATTTTTTAAATATGCAATGACATGGCCTTTTTCTATTTTGAAAATGATATAATTGATTGGCTTGTAAGTTGTATGTGTTTGAGATTATGGCTTAATGTTTAATCTGATATTAGAATTTTTTATATATCTGTAATAGCCTGTGCTACATATAAAATAGGAAAAATTAACTAAGTTTAAATTGAATCCATTTTTTCCTGTAAACCTTTTTTTTTTTTTTTAATCCTTTTTTTTCTTTTATTCATTATTCTTAAAAATTCTGATTTGGAATTAGTAACAAAGGGGTTCCATTTTAAAACCAGAATAAGTACATTTTAATTTTTGTTTTTGTTTTTTTAATTACCAGTTTTGTGTTGTTGTTTTTTTCTATTTCTTTCTAAAAACTGTTCACTAACAGTTACTATCATACTTAATTCAAATATAAAAAAATTGAAAATGAAGTTGTCTGGTTTTGGAATGCCACTTATCATATATTACAAAAATATTTTAAAATACTGTAATAATTCTTATGTGAAAATGATGGTTGGGGTACGGTCAGGAATGAAGAACACTTGTAAATGGCACTTTTTCAGCACTCGTTTCAGCTTGAATTTCATGGCTGATTATGAATTATGATATTAAACTGTAAACAAGAATAATATGATAGAAAGCATATAAGACAAAACAAAACAAAATTGCATTAGTGCATGTATGTAAATAATAAAAATTAAAGTCATGAGAAAATTTAAATTAGTAAATTATTGTAAAGTTAGTGAAAATGTTCTTAGCACTACTGTGAAATAAGCCATCAATATGTAAATATGTAAGTAAAGTACAAATTAATATTCAGATATTTTACTCACATATTTTTAAACTTTTCATTTTATCTTTCAAATTGATTTCTTTCTCAGTTTTCTCATTATTTTAATTTTTATTATATATGTTCTAGTATCATTTCCTTATTTTTTATACTGTTTTTTTTTTTTTTTTTTTTTTTTTACTATTTTTGTATTTAGCCCTGAAATTCAGACCAAAACGTGTTATTCACTCCTGATCGCACCTCAAAACCATCTTTTCCTTATATTATCAATGGTCTTCAATAAAAACATGTATTAATTCTTGTTATTTATTTTTAAAATCATTTTATTCTAATAAATAGAAATAATGAAATAAAATATAATATAATTTATTTATTTCTTAAGTTTTCTTAGTTAATAAATTTATATATGAATATTTTGTAGGTTGAACTGCGGTGCTAGCATGGGTCAGAATGATTCTGTCCCGATAGCATCTGTCGGATCTCCTGGACCACCTGAATCACCAGCCCCTAGCGTCCCTCCTCCAACTGACCCGACGATGCCCCTTCTTTCGCCTCAACCCCCACAGCAACATCACATCTCCCAAAGCCCGCTTCTGGATGACAAAGTTGTATCTACACCAATAGATTTTAATGCACCAAAATCAGTTCCTTCCATCTCTAACCAGGTAGAGACAGTTTGTCTTTTAAGTAGGAAAATAAGATACTGATATTTTGTATTCCTCCATAATAGAAAATAGACTGTTAAATTAAAATTTTTTTATGAATTTTACTTGTTTTCTTTAGTTATTCACAAATAAACTTATTATATGGCTTATTGTTTCTTATAAATTATATGATAATTATTTTATTTTGAATTAATATTTTTCACTTTGATATATGTATAAATATATGATAAACGGTTTGCTCAAGTAGTCGACAATTAGCCAACCCCTAATGTAAGTCAACCCTTTATTTCAAATCTACAATAGATATCTCAAAACAAAACTAGGTTGCTTAAATTAAGTACTGTATACATAAATTTGATCATAATTATAAGTATCATTAGCTTTGAAATTAGAAGATATAATTTTGTTTCAGCTTAAAATTTTCAATTTAGATTTGTACTATTAATTCTAAGTACAATTTACATCATCTATACTTCTGTTTTGAATCCACATTACTTTTGTTTCTTCATAAATTGCAGTTTAAATGTACCATTTTTCTTTAACGTAGTAACATCTCTATTCCCATTTTGGACAAAAAGTTATATTGTTTTCTCCTCTCTAAGTGTGTGTTGATAAGGAATGAGTAATTTTCACTTATTATTAATATAAACTCGATTCATCCGACATCATTAAAGTAGTAACAAAATTAAACGTTTGATTTTAAATGAGGGATTGAATCTATAAAAATAGTTTATCTAAGAAATTTCTCTTTACAGATGCTTTCACCTTATGGAGAAGAGGTTAAGACGACTTTGAGCGAGAGTGGGGGAGGGGGTCCAGGAAGCGTTGGGACCATTGGCGGGGGCAAGACGACTCCTTTGGCGGCCAGGACCCCTGCACCAGCTCCTACTCCGCCTCCGCAACCTACCGTTCAACAACAACCACCTCCTGCCCCCAAGAGGCCACTACTCTCTTCATCTGACTATGAAGAAGCTCTAGCACAGGAAATCAGGCCATCCGACCTCCTTTATGATTATTCGCTTTTAGACGCATGGTACTTACTTTATTTTAATGTTCTTCACTATTATTATTAATTTTCTTGTTATTATGTTATAACCACATAAATGTGGCTAGAGCCTTTAAAGGGTTAATATAACATTATGAAACTCATTGCACTACATCTCTAATGTATAATAATTTCTATTTGCAGGTTAAATCATCCAGTGAAAAGGTTTAAACCTATACAGCCCAGTCAGCCGCCTACACCTCAGCAGACCTTTATCAAACAAGAGCCTAACGTGCCTAACTCCAATCCAGTAAGTTAAAATTTCAAAATATCTTTTTCATTACTAACTACTTATCCTATAGTTCCTTTACAACACTTTAATGTATAATTTCTCTTGCAGATTGAAGAAAATGGCTATCCTGGTCCCAGAGGTCCTGGGGATCCTTATGATTTTAATGAAGAAGGAATTTCTGGAATGCATATCAATAGTTTCAAAAGGGTTCCCATAAAGGTATTAATTTCTTTTGTTTAATATAAATTATTTTATGAACTATCTTATTTTTTTAGTTATCTTTTCCTAATTTATGAAGTGATCAAGTGGTAGTGAAATAAGGTTGCTCAAAATAATACTAAAACTATTTATTGTACTCCAGCATTTCGTCCTTTGTTATGGAGCTTCATTAGGGTTTAATAAAACAAGATACAAACATTGTTAATCTTGTTTCATTAGGCCTTCATTGGTGTTCTTGTTTCAGTAGCCAACATGGGGCAAAATGTTAGTGTATAATAAATATTTTTTGTATTATTTTGAGCAACATTTTTTGACAGCCAATGGGACCTACTTCATTAATTTGGAAAATGGGTGTTCATAGTCAAAAGCTCTTTTTCCAGAGATAACATTTTTAGAATTATTGATGTACAGTTACTTCCATACCAGTTACCAATTGTATGCTCTAAGTTGCCATTTTTTTGCGCTTCCGAATCGATATATTTTAACTTTTCGGATTTCTAACATATTGGGATCCCTCTATTCAATAAAATAAAAATAAATATTATTATTATATTTATAAATAAAATTTATTTAATTGGTTAAAATAAATCGATTCGCAAATGCTCGATCACAAAATCGATTATATATTCATTTTCAGCTCTTCTGAAAACATTTAGAAACAGGATCCCAATATATTAAAAAACTGAAAAGTTAAAAGAAATCGTTACGCAAGTAGGTAATGATAGAATAATCTTTTTTCATTCTCAGCACCTCTGAAATTAATCGATTGACCAGAGAAAATATGAAAATGGCCATATGTCAGAAATAAGAAAAGTTTTTGTTATATTATTTGTTAGTTGAAAGTAAAGATAAAGCTAACTAATAATTAGTTTTAGCTATAAATAGCGCTCTTCATAACTAAATGTTAGTTGCTGATTTTAGGTAATAGCTGTTTTAGTGGTAAGAGTTAGTTATAAGCAAACAGATAACAACTAACCAGTTAGTTTTAATTTCCAATGCAACTACTGTTACAAGCAACTTGTTATCTTATCTATTGTCATAAATATATTAAAATCAGTTCATAACCTATGTTTCTTTTATCTAAAAATCAAAATTTGATTTTGTTGTATCTATAGGAGGAGGATAAGGGATTAGTGAATGGCACTGGTCCGTCACCCAGTAGTCAAGGAAAACTGGCTTCTGGAAACTTGTTCACGAGTGAAGGACTCCAGGTTACATACAACGATCTTGACCAGATTTTTAATCATTCCGATGATAATTCTGGTGATGAAACGGTTAGTTTATAATTAACCAGATTTGTTGCTTTACCTCTACACCAAGTTTTAAATATAATTTTCATGAAGACAGATAATGTAGACTTATATGTTATAGCCCTTTAAGATTTTCAGTTAAATAAAGAAAACTTGTTACTACTTCAATATTTATTAAAAAATTCACCTTTTTTGCAGTTGAACGTAACACCGCCGAGTTCTAACAAGGGTCCTGAAGATTGTACAGGTCAATCTAATGGACAGACCATCATTCCTAGTCGCCTATGCCTTACCAATGGCCAGGCTGGAATCCTCAGGCCTGAAGAACTGAGCAAGATGTTTCCGACTCCTCCATCCTTAGAACCTTCACTGGAGCATCCCCTTTTATCTCCTGGTGACGATCATCCTCAGTCACTCTCTCCCCACCACCAGCCTATTCAGGTGAATGTCCTTTTAATTGTTTAGTAGTGTTTGTAATGTGGATTTTTGATTATTTAAATCTTACTACTAAGAAATATATCTTTGCTTAAGCTGTGTTACCTTGTAACTCAAAATAATCAACAAAAAATTGGATGGACATTCTAGGAGAAAATAGGACAATTTTCTTTTATAACAGATTAAAATTAAAATCTGTACCGCTACAACTCAATGAAGGGTCAGGGTTCAGTAATTTGTAAGGAAGTACTGTTACTAGACTAACGGTTGTGTAAGGAGCTGATTTGGTCAGAATCACGCTCGACCACCAGATTTTTACCCAATTAAGGGTATAGAGTGTGATTCTGACCTAATCACCTCCTTGCACGACTGTTGGTCTAGTAATAGTACTTCCTTACCTTGACACTGTGCGGAGCCTTCAAGGGATAAAATTTGATAATTTTGCGGAAGTTGAAATTATGGTCCAAGAGTTCTTTGACAGCCATCCCAAAGAATGGTAACAGCATTAGATTAAGCAATTGGCTAACAGATGGCTAATGAGGTTTGATAACAGTGACTTTGAGCATTAATTGTATTTTATATCGAAGAAATAATAATACAAATATTTGGTTGAAATACGATCATTTTTTTATACATCCCATTATTCGTATCAAGTTGTATATATGTGTATATATATGTATATATAATAATATAATAAATTTATTAATTCTTTGATTTTATCTCTAAACATAATTTCATAGTTGTAATTTCTAGTATATAAACCATGACAGCTTCCACAGTGTCCCAATAATTATAAGTGTAATGAACATATCTTTCAATTTTTGCATGTTGTTTTTGCACCGACATATAGATGTTTCCATCTGGCTACACATACATCTGCATTGGATGTATATATTAAATAATATAAGGAAGTCATTAGGAGCCAAATCCAGTGAATACTGCGGATTGTCTACTAATTTCAATTTTTGGAACAATTCCTCAATTTTAGCCATCGAAACGGCGCATTTGTGCGCTTTTACAATATTTTTATGAAGGAGGATTTATTCTGTTCAAATGAGGACATTTTTCCTTTTATTTTCTCACTCAGCCGGACCAACATTGTATTATAGTGAACACTAATTGTCTTTTTTCGAAATAGTTGAGGCTAATTCTTCATACATACCCATAAAAACATGGTTGGCCTTAAAGAGTCCACTGTTCTGACTGTTTAATTTATCTCAGACATGTAAGTGGTATATTCGTGTTTCATCTATTTATATTAAATGAACATTTATTTAACAATAAATTATATTTTATAAGCTCATAATTTTGTATTAATATTTTTTTTTCCTCTATGGAAATATAATATGATGTAATTGTTTTAAATAGGAATATAATCAATTTTTGACTTCTGTAGGACTGGTCTTTTGTGTTCAAACCCTCGCCTATTAGTAAGTTCGTTGGTTCAAGCAAGTATGCTCCCCTAACTACACTGCCAAGCCACAACCTTCCTCCTGTCACTCTTCCAGCCAACGCCATGTATAAACCTTCGTGGTCACTTCCTCACCAAGAGAAACAGGTTAAGTAAGTAGACTGATTAAAGTATTGGGATTATTTTTCTGGTCATAAATTAATATAATTTGACACTTCACACCTTAAAAATGCTTATGTGTCATTGATTTTATCCCTAGAGACCGGATTTTATTTTGCAGTAAAAAAAAAAAGTGCAAAATCATGCAGTAAAAACTCAAAATGTGTTTAAATACCCAAATCCTACAATAATCCTAACTTATTGTTCTGTCTATTGTATCTACTTTTGGTATTTTGTTCTAGTTTAAAATACTATTAAAAAAGTCAGACAGAAGAATGAAGGATTAAAGGTGGAGTGGGAATCCAAGTTAAACAATAAAAAACTTATGGCTTGAGAGACTTTTTCATAGTTACACTAAGCAACTAAGTTAACTTGTTATTTTTTTTATAAATTGCCTTACCCCAATTATTAGAAATTCTAAACTATAAATTAAATTAGCAAAACTAATAAAATGAAATTAAAATAAAGAAATACTGGCATACATAATATTAGAAATCTATAATGAGCATTAAACAAAAATCAAATTTGTGAAATTTTGCCCAAATAAGTAAGGCATATAATTTTATGCCTGAAAAGACTCAAAATGTGCAGTTTTGTGGCGAAACCACGAAAAATGTAATTTTGGAACTACATATAATTAGTATTATGAAAGAGATGGTCAATCATTTATATTTTAAATTAGTGTTATTTGAATGTCTTTTTTTATGATTCGAATTTATGTCGAGGTTTGGTTGAATTCAAAACTAGAAGAAACCAACAGATGTAATTTTACGAAAATCCAGTCTCTAATTACATAAATGTTATGATAACAGTATTAATGACAAAAAATCATTTTATAATTAAAATTAAAAAATGAAATATTACAATATCACAATGACTAATTATATTATATCTCTTTTAAACAATCACTAAGAGTATTTCAAGTTGTTTATTTTATTTATAGTCCTACATCAGCTAGCCGAGGACTGCCAACTACCTCTGGACCTGGAAGTGTAGGGCCTAGGACCCCGAGCATTCCTGCCCTGCCTCCTGCCACTCCCACTGGAGCCGCCTCCAGTCCTGCACCATCTGCCCCATGGGGTAGGGCACCACCTCCTCCTTATTCTCCCGCCCAATATCCTCCTCCTGCCCCTGTGCATCAGCACCAACCCCCTCCGGAGGCCAATTCTCTTGTCGTCATTGTGCTCCTTTCCGACACTGCCTTTAACATCTTTAGGGATCACAACTTCGACAGCTGTACGCTTTGTGTTTGCAACGCTGGCCCCAAGGTAAGTACAATTAATATGTGAAATATGTATACAATTAATTTTTTTAATGATTGAAAAAAAAATGGTCAAAACCAAGCATTTGTATCACATCACTTAATGCTTAATTTTGACCAGTTTTCTTTTTTTGACAGCTTTACTACATAAGATTCATTAATGAAGATAATTAAAGTACTCACTGACTACCATTAGGGTATGCAGTGAGTGGAGTAATAATGAACACAAATAAGTGAAACTTATTTTATTTGGTTCTGTGTTCTGGCCTAAATTCCAAGCCTTTATCAGGGTTAAAAAAAAAAAGAAAGAAAACTATTGATAATTACAAGTAATGAGATAAGGACAATAAACAATTCTTTATTTTCTTAATTTTACTTGTATATTTTCATGCCATGTTAATTTAAATTTCTTCATTTTTTAAATAAAGCACTGTTTGGTTTGTAATATTTTTTCTAGTATTTTTAATGTTTGTTTTCTAATTGTATAAATTGATATCTTTGTAATATTGTATTTTATCTTCTTTTATTATCATCAAATTTTCATTATATACTCTTTTTTTTTTTTTTAATCCTTGATAGAAGGCCTGGAAGGTTTACCAAAATATCGGCACAATTAAAATAATTTTTACTTATTTGTGTTCATTATTACTCTACTGACCGCATCCTTTATATGAATTATAATATAATTATTTTTATCTAGTCATTATCAGCATTTGTAGTGGTTATTAAAGATAATGGAATTAAATTTATTTTGAAGATATTAGTAGACACAGTAGCACATTAAGCATTTAAAGTAGAAGATGCTTTCTATTTCATAAAATCAATGTTGTCTCTTCACTCTACTTTACTTTCTTTTTTAAACTTACAACTATTTCATGTTTGTGATGATTAATATAGTTTTGAAAAAATATTTCAAATTAATATGTAATTTGATATAAACCATTCACATTTTACTTAATTTTTAACTTAGAGCACATATTGATTTATGTGATGGGGGAAGGGTAACCAAGTCCTTTTTATTTTTTTTATCAGTTTTCTCATTAATGTTATTTTTACCTGACATATGAAGAGTAATTCAGTTCTTTTTCATATTTTTTTGGTCTGGAGTAGATGATTTATTATTTATTTTAGTAGTAATTGTTTGATAAGAAATTGTTTCCTCCTTAGGTGGTCGGTAACATTCGTGGCAGCGATGCTGGAATGTACCTGATTAGCAGTAATGGCTCACCTTATTCACCTTTATCGCCATCGCCCCATCTTCCTTTGGAGGAGGAGCATATAAGATGTAATTGTGGTTTTTCCGCAGTCGTCAACCGGCGTCTTTCCCATCGAGCTGGTCTCTTCATTGAAGACGAGTTTGAAATAACTGGTATATATATATTTTTTTTTTTATAACATAGCCATAATTTAACTTGTTTTGGCTAAAATAATGTATTTTAATTACTAGGTTGTTTCATATGAAATGTCAGGTATCATAAAGGTTGTTAAGTTAAACAACTTCATGAAATCGAAACATTTTTATTCAAAATATTTACCCTCATTTTCTATAAATTTTCCCCTTTATCAACTTTTCAAACTCAAAACTGATGAAGTCATGGTTTAGTAAAGAAACCAAACCAAAAAATACATTTTTGACCTGAGAATCATTTTCTAAAATTTTTCCTTCGTGTTGGAGATAAATCTGGTGAATTAGGTTAGTGTGAAAGGACTTTATAACACAGCTCATTCAGTTTATTGAGTATAGGTTCCTTCAATAATTATGTTTTTGGATCCAAATTTGGTTTTGGCATGCTGTATTTGTATGATTGTAGATCGAATATGATTTTTTTAACAATGTTTTACCTTGGAATCGTACATGGTGAATTAGTGGAAAAACGATCTTTTTTTATTTATTTTTTGCAATGACTGGCGCTCACTCATGGTAGAGGTTGAAAATGATCCAAACCTTTGAGATAATGACCCTTATATGAAGTTGAGTAAATACAAATTATTTATGAAAGGAATATGGTCCGGGTGCTGTCAAAAAAACTCAAATAGTAGAATTATACTATTTTATTGAGCCTAAATAAACAAAATTATTTATATTTTGATAATGCTTCAAGACAGATTCACCAAAAAAAGTTTGGTATTACAAGGCCTGTGATTTTATAATTTATAATGATTTTATAATTCATATAAAATTTAAGATTCATGTTGTTGTTGTTGTTGGTTAGTGCTTTAGGGTGTAAAACTCTGAGGTCATCAACGCCCAAGATTCATGTTATGATATCTTCTCAAAGATAATAATCTTTATTTATTCTGGAACAAGTCCCTTTAGAATAATATAACAGGCATTGAAAATAGTTTTTAATCTCCTAGAGCAAAATACAAAATTTAAAAAATAAAAGTATTGAAATTATAAGTCATCATAAAATATATATAATAATAATAAATTGGGGGGTAAAAAAGAAACAATAATAATTTAAAATTAGGGAAATAATGTTTATATAACTACAACATTTAAGTAAATATTATAAGACATCCAATAATTCTTGTCTTAAATATAAAGAAAGAAAATAAGAATAAAATTAATTAATTTAAATGAAGCAAATAAAATAAAACAAAATTATAAATCATATCATAAATTATTAAGTAACAAACTTCTAACAAAATAAGATCAAATAGAAAAATGAACTTAAATTGATTAACAATAAGGAACAGTTAATGTTTATATACATTCATAGACATATTTACAAGTTTTAAATGAAAATCCGAAACATCAAAGATAAAAGATAATAAATCATAAATCATGAGGTATATTCCAAGAATAATAAAATATAAAGAAAAAAAATATCAAGGAATTGTGTGAGAAAAAGGGATCTTTTTTTACTCAATGCCTTTTTACCTTATTATTGCTTGGGTGTAACTACTGTGAGTTGAGGTATCAGCAGCTTCTGTCATTGCCAAATGTTTTTTAGCAGTCATCCCTATGTTTGTTTCAGGTTTACTTGAGGAGCCTGTGGAAAAGGAAACGGCTGTGTGTGTTGGACGGGCTGAGATGGAATTGATGTCAGGTCAGTGCCTGGCTGTCAACTCTAGCTCTAACGCTCTCTACCGAGCAGCGACACAAGTCCGACCCGCTACTCCACTTCCACCACTCAACATCCTCTCGTTGCGGGACTCTAACCACGTGTCCCTTGTAGCTCTGGAGCAGGGGCGAATAGCAGCTCAACATTCTCAATCAATGTGCAAAGTAAGATTTCTCCTTTTATATCAGTTTGTTTATTAATATACTTTGTGGTCTACCTTATGTCTTAAACAGTGAAATATAGGAAATTGTTCTCAGTAATGTTTAGATGAGTAATGTGGAGTGAAAATCACTTAGAATGACCAGAGTTCAGAAAAAGTTTAGAAATAATTTAAGTTTGATTATTGTGGTTTTATTCACCTGACCAATTTATTTATTAAATCAATCTTTAATACATTTAAACTATATCAAAATTAGGTTAGGTTTATTTAAATTATTTAAACCAAAACTGTATCTACTACAAGTTTTTATTTTTTCATATGTAACACATGATAAGATTGAAAACTAACATTAATTATATTAATTTTTCATCACTAAATATTTATTGAATTATTAGATTTGTGTCCTTTTAACATTTTTAATTTAAAAGTTTAGCTTCATTGCTAATATATCCCAGGAATATCTAATATATTGGAGATAAAAGTTTATTTATATAAGAAATACAATTTCTTATAGGATAATAGAAATTAGGAATAATAATATGTTGAGGTTTAGTAGTCTCGGGGCAAATCCCTTACAGAAACAATGCGAGTCATAGTAAAATTAAGATAGACTAGATAATGATTAGACTGTCCGAAATGTCCAGAAGATAAAATAAAGGAGATTAGAAGTAGTAAGATTTTTTTTCCTTGAAAAGAAAAAAAAATAAGTACAAAATATTTTATATTTTTGACCCTGTTTACCTGTTTTAATTCTGCTGTATTATTAAGGTTTTTAACTATCTCATTACTTGCTTTTAAATTTATATTTCCCATTAAACTTCTATTTTATATTCTTTTCTTTACTATTTTTAACAGATGGAGGAAATAAGCAATTATGGAAGACCTGGAAGTGGACCTGTCCACAGGTGGGGTTTCCTACGAGCCAAAGGTCCTCCATCCAACCAGGACATCGTGAGAGTGATGAAGCAATTGCAACCTCTACTCCAGGAAGCCATCCAGAAGAAGTGCACCACTAGACTATGGGAAGCACCCACTGTCTCTGGACCTCTAACCTGGAGACAGTTTCATAGACTGGCTGGAAGGGGTATGTCCTGCTTTGTTAAGTACTTGGTCACTTTTTGAAGTCAGAATTATATATCATTATTACTATCATAATTTCAGGTACTGATGATCGCTGTGAGCCACAGCCAATCCCATCGTTGCTTATGGGGAGAGAAAAGGACTGGATTACGTTAGCTCCTTATGCTGTTCACCTTTGGGAGAAACTTTTGTTGGAACCGTATTCTTACTCACGGGATATAGCTTATGTTGTTGTTGCACCCGATAACGAGTTTGTCCTAGCAAGTGTGAGAAGTTTCTTCAAGGAGCTCTCCTGCATGTATGAGGTATAATTACAATATCAACTTCCTTCATATGAATATTCAATTTCCCTTTGTAATATTATATTGATGTTAGCTGAAAATTTTTATTTGTATTATAAATATTTCATATTCAGTAAAGGGACCCTGCTTCATAATAAAGTACAGATTAATACTGTGCTCTTGTAGTTTGTACTTGGTATAATTTCACTGATTTGTGCAGTGCTGACTTATACTGTTTAACTGTTATAATATTGCTAATATTCCTCCCCATCATGGCAAAAAGTATTAGTGCTTATACTTAGTAGTTTCTATACCATTATACATGGACTACTATTATATTTCTATAATACTATTAGCTTTTATCATGAAACAGGGTCTTGGAGGTGCATTTCAATATTAATTGTTTTTTCACAAATAAATTAATATAAATGTTTTCATCTTTTATCCAAATTTATTATCAAATATTTTTTATTTTCTGAACTCTTTTTAGTTTTTAATCAGTTTACTTGTTTGATTCATTTTCCTTTTAGTCTAAATAGCTGGAACTTATATTTAAAACAAAATTTTATTAGGTATGTAGACTAGGCCGCCATGTGCCTATAACCAAAGTGCTGAGGGATGGAATCTTACGAGTTGGTAAAACAGCCGCAATAAAGTTGGCCAAGGAACCATTGGATGAATGGTTCTCCAACCTCACGGACACCTACCAGGCCAACATGCTCAAACTTTATGCTCAGGTACAATCATCTCCTTCTTTTGATAACAAAATAATCATATATTAAATCTCCTGATACACATATGTTGTATTGGTGAATGTTTCGTTATATTTACTAATTGAAGGATACTTCATGTAACAATCAGTGTCATTTTTTTTTTTTTTATTCAAGTAACCTTCCTCTATCTCTTCCACTTTATTTTCTTATAATAAGGACTGTCTTTCATTTCATCGTATGAGTGAATAATTTTATAGAACAGATTCAGCTCAACTTTAAGAGAAAAAAAAGAAAAGTAGACTGCACTTTATTACCATTATTAATAAATTAAGATCTGGAACCTAGTCATATGCCTAGTCAAGTAAAAATTACTGATACTGCATTTATTTATTATTAATTTTTTTTAGTTTCATGTCCTTTGTTACCTTTAGTTGTGAAAACTTTGTTTACATTTAATAGGTATGTCGCCATCATTTGGCTCCACATTTATCCCAAGTGCCCCTCGATAGAACTCTTCTGGATCCTCCTGAGGGCTCTAATCCCGTTCCTCGATCAACACTTGGGGCTTCTGACCAGCCTAACACACCAAAGCAGATGGATCCACAAGGTAAAATTTACCATTATTATATGTTTTTGAAGGATATTTTTTCAATTTGAAGTCACAGTTATTGACTTAATATTTAATATGTAACATGTTAAAAAAAAATTCAGTAATATAGATTTATTTATTCATTATGAAATTATTAATTTTTGCTTTTTCTTATGAAGATGATGGGAGCGGAAGTGGCAGTGAATATACATTTGGTGGTAGTAGTTGCGGTAACAATGGCTGCAATAGCTCAATTGACGATGATGGGTCTGACCCACCGATGATAGTTGTTTACCTTGTAGAGCCGTTTACTGTAGGAGCTGACTCACCCGAGCTTCAGCGTCTTTCCTGCGTGGGGTTGCTGAAAGCCTTTAATACTGTGATAGCCAATGTACCTGACAACCTTAGATCTAATATTACTCTGCAGGTACATAATGATTTTTTAATGTTAATTGGTTGATGTTTTGTATAGCTCAAGTTTATGTAACATTGATTGTCAAAAATCAAAATAATTTTATTTTGTTTATATCATCATTAGTTTTTAAAGTGGAAGAATATCGTTTGTTATATAGTTAATTACTACTCGTGAGAATGAATGGATTCAAGCTTGAGACTATGTTTACTTACAAATAACTTGTCATAAGTGATGAAATATAAGCCCCATTAATAATCTATTCAAAATTATGAGCACTGAGGGGTTCGGTTTATAATGTGCAATTCATGAAACAAACATTATATCTTTGATGCACGGTCATAAGGCCTTAAGTCACTTTTTGAGCATTTGGAGATTACGTAGTATTATAGCACCAAATCAGAGCTACCGGTTGGTAATAAGGTCTTAATGCTTCAGGTAGACTTACTACTACATTCTTTTATAAAATAACAATCACAAAAATATCAATAATTAGATTTTACTTAATGTTTTGAACTTTGTTATTGCTCTCCTGAAAAATTCATCTTTTCGACTTAAGCCCTTATGACCACGCATCAAAGATATAAAGCGACAATTACTTATCAAATCTTTATACACTATAAGGAGGAATTAAGAACTAATTTTAATGGAAAAAAAAAATATTAGTAATGTCTATGTAGATTAAAATGTGTAATTTTCAACCTGAAATATGTATCTTAAATCTAATCTAACATATGAGAAAGACAATTATAAATACTAAATTTCTAATTATGAATTGAATTGGGAAAAACTTAATTATTATTAATAAAGATAAAATTATTAGTGGTATCTGTTTAGAATATAATGAGAAAGAAATATATGAAATAAGAAAATACTTAATCTTGTCTTAATGAATCACCACACAATTAAACAAATCAAAGGAGTAATCAGAAAATTTATTGGGAGAAAGAGTGGCAACTTATTTCCTCTCCACAACTTCTACCAGAGCCCTGTTTCATAATGAAAGCTAATAGTATTAGTTCAAATTACAAGTATAGAAATACCGTGTTAATTACACTAATACTTTTTTTTTCATAATAGGGAGGACTATTAGTGATATTACAGAGGTTTAAAATTACTAAAGTACAAATTACTATTGTACAAGTCAGTGTAATTGTATTAAGTTATAAGTTTGTACTTTATTATGAAACAGGGCCCTGGTTGTTCAATTAAGTTATACAGCTTACATTTGATCTGGTTACCAGATGGATGATATAAGGCGATTTTTATTAGCGAAAATATTTGTTAAACAGTATAATACTGATTTATAATAGTATATTTGTGCTGATTCAATATGTAAAGTGCTTCATCATTTTGTAAACTTAAATTTGCAGGTTGTTTCACTGGAGAGTATTCTAGAATTAGGTAGGAGTGGAGAGACAAATAGAAGAATTGATCATATGAGAACACTCGCAATTTCGGTTTTTTGCCAAGCGAGGAAAACATTGATACATGGAACAAATAACATCAAGGCTCTAACTGGCTTTGGGACTGCTGCGTCTAATGAGCTCTTTTTGAAGAGTAAAGATGTAAGTTAATGTTTGTATCAAAATTTGATTTGATTTAAAATTATTGAAATTCTCTAATTATTCTGATTTTAATAGGAAAAAAATCGAGCTCCATACAAAGTATACACTCCTGCATATATCCTCGCTAAGAGTAAGGATAAGCCATTGAACAATCCAGCCGGTCCAGATTCAGAAAGTGGTGTCAGTTCATCGGACCACTGCTCAGTCCTCTATGTATCGTATTGCCTCTCAGAAGATCAGAGGTGGCTCTTGGCTACTGCTACTGATGAACAGGGTCTACTTCTTGAGACAGTATCTATCAATGTTCACATACCCAATCGGTGAGTGTTTTTATTTCTATATTAATTTACAACATCATTATTATTATTTTTTAGTTTATACTTTCTTGTTAACCATTTATTGTCTTGATTCAATGTTACTTGTTTTATTCATTCATTTCTCTAGAATGAATAATAATTTTATTTAATATGTTAACACTCCTGGAATTTATTCTTCCTTTATTTTTTTGATTCATTTTTCTTTAACGTTACAGGATCCTTTCTCCGTCTTCAGCATTATATTACTTTTTTCCTAGTCTTCTTTGTATCCTACATAAATATATTAATGCATTTTGTCATTTTTATAATTAGTCTTCAGGTAATGTAATCCTGAACTTCTAGAAAGAACATTAAAGAAAAATGAACAAAACTAAAAACAATAAAAAGAAAGATTAAATTTCATGAGTATTAATATATTAATTAAATTTTCCTTCATAAAAGAATGAAATTAGCTCTAAATAATTTTACTTGAAGAAATTCAGTTTTCGTCTAGATCAATTATTTAATACAAAATATCGGTTTTCTATAATAAAAATATTTAACTAATTGAGTTATTTATTTCCAAAAACTACCCCAATGCCAAAAATCCAGAAAAAAACTGTCTCTAAAATAATTTGAATACTTGAAAACCCATAAATCGCAATGAGGTCAATGATAGAATTCTTCAAATTATAATATGAAATAGTTCTTTCAGAGAATTCATCTTATATAAAAAGTATACATTGGTACATTAGACTTAATGCCTTTCTAGTTTTGTATTCATTATTATGTTAATTTCATTTTATTATACCCAACCTTTTATGTCATTGCAGGGCTAGGCGGAGGAGGGCGTCTGCAAGAAGGGCCGGTCTTCAGAAGTTGATGGACTTCATGCTTGGTGTTATGAGCCAGTCAGTTACACCTTGGCGCTTGGTTGTTGGCAGGGTAGGCCGCATTGGGCATGGTGAACTCAAGGGTAAGTACCCATAACCTTGCATTTGACATAACAATTATTTGATTAGAAAATAAAAGTTCTTACTATTCGGCCACTTCATCTATTTGGTATTTTTTATTTTATATCATTATTTAAATTAATAATAATAATTTTTTTTTAAAAATACTGTCAACTGGGGCTACTTTCCTCTCTGTATACCTGAATAAAAATAAAAAGTGGGCGGTGTATTCAGTGAAAGAAAACATCCAAAAATATATTTTCTGTGTGAAGGTTGGTAACTCTGCTAGCCAACTGTTAGACTTTTTTTTCCTATTCTTTCTGTTAGTGGAGGTCATAGCTGCTCGCTTAGTTGTGATGAATCAACACATGTTATGATCCAAGGAAAAAATTTAATTCTGACTTTTTTTTGTAGTTGAAATTGAAATTCTTAGACTGAGAAAATTAAAAAAAAAAAAAAAAAAATTTGTAATTTTTCTGAATAAGAACTTTTTTTTTTTTTAACTCTAACTGAGCTTTATTTGAAATTCCATTGTTTCTGACATTAGAGTAAAGTATTCTATCCTTCTTCCTACTCAATTCCACAGAAAAAGTATTATTAATTACAGATTGTTTTTTATAAAATCATATTTTGGAAATCTTTAGTAATCAGAGAATATATTAATACTGGGAACATAATTTTATTTCCACTACACGGTACTTAAACACCATTGAATATGGGAAATGTAAGTAGATGGAGTGAAGTTACCTTTGTTAACAATACTGCTGCATGTTTTAATTTTAATTATATTTAATTTTCCATATGTATGAAAAAGTCTGTGGTTGGTTATTAATTCATTGAAAACCAAAACAGATAAGTAAGGAAGATATCTTTTTTTGTCTCTGTATAGTTTGATATGTATGTAATGTTTAATATTAATATCTATTATTTTAAACATTTAGGTTGGAGTTGGTTACTGAGCCGTAAATCACTGCTGAAAGCTTCAAAAAACTTGAAAGACATCTGTGGGCAATGTAACCTGCTTTATCCACATGATGTGCCATGCATCCTCTCAGCTTGCCTGGTCTCACTGGAACCAGACTCGGCACTCCGGCTGATGCCTGACCAGTTCACTCCTGATGAGAGGTTCAGTCAGGCATCTGTCAAATGTTCCCTGTCCACGCCTCAAGATGTTTCTGCCACTCATATTCTTGTTTTTCCGACATCAGCCACCACCCAGGTTCAGTTTCATTTTTTTTATCACATTTAGTTTCCTTTTATTTATTATTTCTTAATACCAAAAGATCAAAAAATGACAAGCCTTATTTTTCCCTGTAAATTTGATGGTATGTACAATATTTTTACAAATTTTATTTTTTATAATTGAGTGGGTTCTAGCAAAAACTTCCACTATTCAAAAATATAAAAAATGAGTTATATTCTCTATATGAGTTACTTCCAATTCTCTTAAAACCTCCTCGGAGTGAACTATATAAGCTTCTGAAAATATGGCTATTCAGCGAAAGAATTTTCCTAGAAATTTGGAATGTCTCTGGTAAGGACTCAACTAGTCAGAGGGGCTTCATGTCATGCAGTTACCACTGGAAAATGAGGAATAGAAGCTTCTAAATGAGATGGTCTCAATTCTACTAAATTTCATAAACAGCATCTCATGTTAAATTGCTAAATTATTTTCTCAAAATATCCCACATTTAGGACTGTTACACAAATTCAATCCCAAATATTTTGTTAGTGTTGAAGGGTTTCTTAAATGTTATAATAAAATCTGGTGGTTAGCTTTTTTATCAATATTTGATTCATTTCTGATATATATTTTTTATAATGTATTTCTACCATATATTTAATCAGTATGATTACGCATTGTTTATTATTAATATTTATTTTTCTTGTTTACAGTCCTCACAGACAGCATTCCAAGAACAGCATATCAACGATCCTGACCTAGGTGATGATGAACTATTCTCAGTATTGAATGATGACATGCCTGAAGGGATGTCAGACTTTCATGATATATTCTCTACTTGGCCGGAGGCTGATGGGACTGGTGGACCAAGAAGCCCCGAGGGTGCTGGTGGCCCTGGCAGGGGAGGAAGGCCTGACTCGCCGAGCCCCACACCACCACATTCGCATCCACACTCTCCCTATCAACACTCTATCGCCAGGACGGTATGTATTGGTTGCATTATATCGGTAGTATTGAATTTTATTTTGTTACAACATTAATTGAGCAATAATTTACATCACAAAATTAGGTGGGTTTGAATGTTTTGGCATTGCCAACTCCTGCTCCTCAAGCTATTTCACCATTCACTGATGAAAGTTTAAAGTGTTTAATAGTTAGTATAATTTAAGGCTAGGCCCACCATAAACATTTAGGAAATTCCTATTCAGAATATGAATATAAGAAATAAGATTTTTTTTTTTTAATTCTATGGAAACAAACATTTTATATATAATTAGATCTAAATTTTCCCTTTAAATATTATTAGTGTAAAATAATAAAAAATTATCAGGAATTTTTTTCTCTATATAAATATAGACCTAAATTAATCTAAATTATGTATTTAATTTTTTTAAACTAATTTGAAATAACTATTTCATTGAATGTACAGCATAAATGGGGATAGGTTTACTGGAGTATCTCCAATTTCTGTTACTAAGTTACTTGCTTTCATATTTTTTTAGAATTACAACTTGAAAAGGAATCTGACATTTGCTTCTTCTTTCTTAATTATTATCAGATTTCTTTATCCACATATACAAAATTCTTTATCACAGATAGAAGAGCTCAGAGTCTATATTTTTGAATTTGTACTTTGAGAAGAAGCAGTCCTCTCCGGACAGTTCTTTTTCCCCTCCCCAGTGCTTTCACATTGACTTGTGTGCCACTCACAGCACTAGATAGGAGCTCCTTAAGGTTCATCATGTTATCCCTCAAGGAGGAATGTAACCATTGCTATGGTAACTCCCATTTTCCCCATGAGTATTATGTAAATATTTTAATGAATGTAGCAGTTTATTTCAAAATTTATCTTATCTACACAATAAGTATCGTATATTAACTTACAAATAAAGACTTTCCAAAATTGATATAATAACTTTTGTTAAATAACTCATTTAGGTATGTATTTAATTAAGTTAATGAATATAATATATGATCTTATTTTAAAAGAGAACTGTGGATCTTCTGTTGTAGAGTGGTGAAGGGAGCGAGGAAGTTGGAACCGTGCTGCAACAACCCCTGGCCCTTGGTTACCTGGTCTCTACCGCTCCCACGGGAAGGATGCCTCGCTGGTTCTGGTCTGCTTGCCCTCATTTGGAGACAGTAACGCCACCTTTCCTCAAAAACGCTCTCCATCTCCATTCGACAGCTGTATTGGCCAGTTCAGATGAGCTATTACAGCAGCAGACTGCTGTTGCTGGCCATGCCTTGGACTCTCAGTATACCACAGATGTACTTAGGTATGTTTGGATACAAGTTTTACTTTTAGCTATTTTTAGGTCAGCTATAGCATGTTAAGTAAATATAATTGATGAATGACCATAGCCTTGAAGAATGTTTCAGGTTGATGGGAGTATTTAACAATGGCCTACGGACATTTATCCACCTTTCCTTCCTTACCTATTTTTAAAATGCAGTATAAAGGATGTCTGGTAATGTGGATGATATTTGACTTGAATGGCATCTGCATGATGTTCTTTATTATACATGTTTCTTTTATTATCTTGTAATAAAAAAAAATTACTTTAGTATGGCATGTTACATTGATAGTTTAGTTTCTTATCTCAATGGAAAAAAAAAGTACAAAAGGGCTGATGGGAACCATCCAGATATTTCATTCTTACTACCTCCTCCTCTACCTTTTCATAATCTTTCATAATTTTAGATTGAAGTTCTTCTATTTTTTTTAGCCCATACAATGATTTCTGGTATGGTTTCTTCTTATCCATCACAAGAACCTTTATTTTGTTTATATATATTTTCTAAATTCTTTTCTATTTATGATGAGGTGTTATTAGTTGACTGTAGGTTAATATGAGGAGACGACGGTCGGGGGTACTGACAGCAAATAAACAAAAACTTTTTTATTTGTGTCGACATTTCAACCTGAATTTCAGGTCTTCATCAGGGATGCTCTGACAGAGTTATGCTCAGTCAGAAGGGATGGTCTCGTCAGAGTATCCTTGGTGAAGACCTGAAATTTAGGTCGAAACATAGGCTCAAATAAATAAATTTTTATTTATTTGCTGACCACACCCTTAACCATCTTCTGTATTTAAGGAGTATCTATTGTTAATTTTTACATGACCCAGCGAGAACAAATAATGTGTTTTAGGGTATCTCATAAATTGCTAATCAGCAGGTTTGTGACAATTTTTAAGCAGACGGCTCAACCGATTTTCAAGTTGGATGACTAATTATTGACCAAGATCTCGTGATTCTATTAAAACAATTTTCCCTCAAAATACTGAAATTTAATTATCTGTCTGTTGCTAAGGGCATTTTTTGATTGTACTACAACAAATTTTATGTTCTTGAAATCGTAAGAAAAGTTGTTAAAACAAAGCAGTAATTTATTCTTTAATACACCTGGTCTTTTGTGGATTTGATCTGAGTTTTACATCGTCATTGTTTTAACTAACTTAAATATTCACGCTTTATGTGGGCTTAGTTAAGTTAAATTTTATGTATTAGATTTTAAAAACCTCTAATAACATACCTTATATTATCTGTTAATTTATGTGATTGATTTTATGATAGATATGTGCTGGAGGGATATAATGCTCTGTCGTGGCTAGCTCTCGACTCAAACACACATGACCGTCTCTCATGCCTGCCAGTCCACATGCAAGTCCTCATGCAGCTGTACCACATGACTGCTGCATTAGCCTAGTCTTAGTACTTACTCTTGTACCTCCTTTTATATTATGTATATGTATATATATGTTTATATATATACATATACATAACTTATATAAATATATATAGAAATAATTTATATACTTATAATTTATTGTTTTAAAAAAACATTTTCATTTATCGAACTAACTGTTTAAAAAGATTTTTTTATACAGTTTTATGGCCTAAATATTAGCTGCCTATTTGTTGTTTTATTGTTATTATTTTTTTTTAAGAAGAATCTATTGTAAAATGTAACGAATCATAACTGCCTGGCTCATTTTTCAGCCAACCCCTTTCTTTCTTTCTTCAACAATAAGGGATATTTCTCACTTCCATTCCAATTTTTCATCTAATTTAAGTACGATTGAAGAAGATTGTAATCTACTTTACGATTGTATATAGTTATATATGTATGAATTTGTAAATATTTTTCCTTCCACCCGAATAAGAATTTTCGGTATTAGGTTTTTAGGTTTAATATTTAATATATTAAGTTAAATTGTTATCATTTATTTCCCTTCCCTCTTTGTAAATTAGGTTGTTATCGGTTCTTTAAATTATATATATATTTATATTGAGTGAAATAGTGACTCCATTTAAATAAAATTATAGATAAATATACATACATAGGGATATATATTACAATTTAAAGAAGTTTTATATGTAAATATATTTATATAGGATGATGTAATTTTAATTAAATTGAAAACAAAAAATTAATAGATTAATTTTACATTTGCATTGGTGATATCATGCATCTGTTTTTTGTTTACAGCTTGTTTCTGTAAATTATGTATATATTTATATATGTATCATAAGAATTAAATAAATTATGGAATTAATATAAATTGGAACTTAAGGACGTCATGCTTAAGTGGATTTCTTCAAAGAACCCGCTTTAAGACCAAGTAGTTCATTCTAAAGGACTAATAACCAAAGGGTTAAGTAGTTTCTTTCCTATTGTAAATTTATGTATGTACATAGACACAATATATAATGTATTATGTACATTATGGACGAAAAGTATTTTGTAAATACGTACAATATGTTAAGAAAGTAACTTAATGAGAATAGTATTCAGTTGAAGGATTTATGAAAAAATGTGTAAGTACCAAAGAGCTAACGATGCCGATAAGATGGTATCAGCGGCCGTATTGTTAGTTATTCAAGAATATTCAAGCGTTATTCTTTTTATAGAACTCTTTTCATTTTAGTATCATGACGAAAAAGATTTGTTCTTTATATGTACATAAAGGCAGGAAGTTTTTATGAACAAAAAGGTTCCATTAGATCAGATTCATTTAACATTTGTATTATATAAGTATAAAGAAATTGTTATATGTTATTTATTATGTAGTGTAGGAGAACATATATTATATATTTGAAGGTATAACATATATATATTTATATGTTGTGCATAGTGAGGAAATTGAAGCTCTGGGGGCCACTACCTTAAAAAAAAATACAAAAAAAGAAAAAAATCTAATTGACTATATTCGAAACTTAATGAAGAAATGGAAATAGTAGAAGAAAGCCAATCGGTCAATTTGGTTGTGGGCACGCAAGAAGTGTCAATTATCTCTTCTATAATCACATATCCCCACTCCCATTTCCAACCCCCTAGCGCTAACCTATAACTATTTTTGTACAGTCTCTGGTTGTAGGATGTGTATTTGTACAGTCAATGAATAAAGATTCTTTTTTTAAAAAGTGAAAGATCATATTTTTATTTATTTCTTTTTTTATTATTATTTCTTTTGTTGAGCAACCATTACCAATTGTTGTATTACAAAAAAAGAAAAGAGAAAAAAAAGTATAACTGACTAATTATAATAGAAAGAGAGTACAAAACATGACTGCTGCATGTATCGTTCAATTATGTATGTACATTTTATATTTACTGTTAGTAGAAAATGTTAGCATTATTGAAAAAGGAAAAGTTGTAAAGTTGGTCTTTTAACATATATAGGAAAATATATTAGCCCATGAGTGAAAAGGGAATTTATCAAGGAAAAAATATATTGTTTTTCTTTGTTTATATATTTTAATTTTTCTATAGTTTATCTCCTTTACTGTAATATTCTTTTATTCTGTTTCTTCTATAGGTCTTTTGTGGTCAAAATAGTTTTTTTGTTTATTACTTTTTTTTTTTTAACTAAATTGTGAAACTCATAGCAGCGGTATGTAAACATTCAGATATTTTTAAATATATAATTTTGAAAGAGATCATATGTTTTATTGAACTGATATTTCTCCCTCTTTAAATAAAGATGTTAATTTATAGTTGAAATAGGATGTATCTTAAAAATTTTACCATTGCTTACTCTGACTCCACAACCTATTTCACCATTTACTGATGAAAGGTTAAGAATTCTTAGCTCTTGTTTCACAGTTCTTTTCTTGTTAAGCTTGCTTAAACAATTATATTAGTGCTTACACTATTCTTGAATTAGATAACAATGAATCCCCTAAATTTATTTGAAAATTAAAGATTCCCAAAATATTTACTAATAGTATTAACAATATTTACTTGAAGTAAATATGAAATATATTTTTTTTTTTTTTTTTGTTCATTTTCCAAAATTGGTACTATTTAGCTATCAAATGAGGTGTAGATAGTTGACCGTAGATTAATGATTGGAGAAGTTTTTCGGGGGGGAGGGAGTGCGGTCAGCAAAGAACAACATAAATAAACAAAACCATATTTATTTATTTATGCCGGCATAATAAAAAAATGGCATAAATAAATAAATATGGTTTTGTTTATTTATGTTGTTCTTTGCTGACCGCACCCCCCGACAAACTTCTCCAATAATTAGCTATCATAAGTTTTAAAAATTAAAATCTACTGATATAATTTTTTTTTTGTATTGCCTTCAGAGAAGCTTCATTATAAAATTCTAAAGCAGGCACACATTCTAGATAATAGTTTTCGTGATATCAATTGTCATGTAGGAATAATTCAATGGAGTAGTAGCTATA
The DNA here is from genome assembly GCF_000696795.3 of Halyomorpha halys. NCBI lineage: Eukaryota > Metazoa > Arthropoda > Insecta > Hemiptera > Pentatomidae > Halyomorpha > Halyomorpha halys. The sequence goes on from NW_027112495.1 coordinate 1,026,030, forward strand.
AACTGAAAAAGTGCCTTATCACTGCATTAATTGTTATAGAATTTTTTTTTTTTTTGTGGTGTTCTATCTTAACTTTTTGATCATGAACAATTTTCAATATAAAACAGATTTTAACAAAAAATCTTTCTGCTTAAAAGCATTTTCACATCTATCATGATAAAACCTTACATTGAACATAATATTCAATGTCAAACCAATATTATTTTGAAAATGTTATATAAACAGACATCATGTGTCAATGTGGGTCTAAAGGAACAAACAGAATTTTTAAGTACTTTTTTATTTATAAGCCAAACTGACTTAATTGGGGAAAATACTCCTCCCATGATTACAAGAAAAAAAAATCACATCAATACTTCTTTAATTTGGTTGGGAGATGAAGACATTATTAATGAATAAATAATATTTCACAAACATCAGTGTCCTGAACTACCTATTATTCCATTTTTGAAAGCTAAGTGATCTTAATTGTGAATAATGAAAGAAAGTTAATTTGATTTCCATTGACCATCCTGGTGACTAAATGGCTGCCTAAGAATTTTTAGAGGAGGTAGTGTGACAAATCAACAATTATTTTCTATCTTAGCACTTCAGAGGATCTTCATATATAAAAAAAATTAACATATACATTTTATGTAAAGAGGTTCAGAAATACTATGGAATATATAAAATTAAAGTTTTAAAGGTATTGATTTTGATGAGTACAAGGGTGTTATCACTAATAAAAGTATTCATAAAATTTTCGTTCACTTTCGTATTCAGGAACTAATAGAAGGATACTATATGTTTTCTAATTTCTTCTAGTGTGTCCTGATTACCTTTCAGCACAAAATTTCCTTTTTGCTATTTTATTATAAAGTATTAAAATTTGCTTTTGTTTTATTTTATACCAAATTTTTCCTTGGGCGAATAAAACATAGGATAACGAGGAAAGAGAAAATTTGATGTACAAAGCAAACAAAAAGTAAAAACAGTTGAAAGGTGGAATTGAAATTAATCTGAAAAACATTTAAACCTTGTTTTTTTGGCACATAGTGAATAGAATTGATATGATCAGATCAATCCCTAATAGTCCAAGAGGAGAAAAAAGTCAGTTATTTCGCTCCCAGTTATTATTTTAATGAAAACTATTTATAGTAACGAGTTGGAACTGATGAGCCTGCCAAGTATAGTTAGGGGAATTCGAAATGGCGGCTGTTTCAAAACATTAAAAAAATTAATTTTTCATTTGGAGGGAGCTCTATATCTTTAAAACTACCAACAACACTAGAAAACGTAAAAAAACATCATTTATAGCAGAGTAAATTTGCTAAAAAGGTGAGTCTTAATAGAGCTATTTACGTTCAATTACGTACTTTTTAAATTGCGACATTTTATTTTAAATGCACTGAAAAATCAGTAGTTAGTGAATTTATTTTGAGGAATCTTTATCTCAAGAACTATGCGACGTACAGATGTCTATTATCACTCAAATTAAAGTTAGTTTAATGCACTATAACGTGGCTCATCCTATCTTCGTAGTAGTGTTTGATATTATTATATATTTAATTCCGGAAAAATTAAAAATTTACAAGATGGTGCTTAGAACTAGCTTCTTATAACTATGACATTCTCAATCGACCTGGCATTGTTAAATGTTTGTTGCAGCAGATGCTTCTGTTCTTGAATACTACTATAACGTGGTTCATCCTATCTTCATAGACTACTATGAATACTAATTCAAGAACAGAAGCATCTGCTGCAACAAACATTTGACAATGTCAGGTCGATTGAGAATGTCATAGTTATAAGAAGCTAGTTCTAAGCACCATCTTGTAAATTTTTAATTTTTCCGAAATTAAATATATAATAATATCAAATATATAAGAAATGGATTTTTGATCTTCCATTAGTTGAAGTTTTCGTCCCACCTAGTAATGCCTTCAATTACGGCATAGACTTCCTACTCAACAGCCGAATGATGCTGTTCGCTTTTAGACAGAGTTCTTGAGAAAAAAGCGACAGATCGTTTATTTTGCGTCAGAATAGCTCCAATTGCTACAGCAGAGGCATCTGTTTCTACGCATAATGGAATATTATCTTCAATATTTACGACGAAGGATTTAAGTATGCAGTTCCGTAAGTGATTGAAATCTTGGATAGATTGTGCATCCATTGGGAATGTCTTACAATTTACCAATCTATGTATCTTATCAGAAAACCTTGACACCCATTTAGAATAGTAAGCAAACATACCAACAGCTCGCTGTAAAGATGCCTTGTTTCTGGATATAGGGTAATCGATCAACGGCTTCAGTCTATCAGGATCTGGTTTTAGTATGTTGTTGTTGATAAGGTATATAGAAATTTTATGGATCTTAAATTGAAATGTGATTTTTCTCTAATAAAAGTTGTTATATTTCTTAGAAGCATTTAAAAACTTTTCTAGATTTAAGTGATGCTCAGCTTGGTCTTTCCCACTGACTATATGACGCTATATGACTGATATATGACGCTACATCCCGTCGCCGAGACTGGGCCTCCCCCAAAATCAATATTAGACTGAATATACTTTTCATCTTCATCGGAATGTCGTCTGGATTTTATAGCAATTGGTTTACAATTTGACATTAAATGTTTAATCAACGAAGCAGGCCCCACTTTTTCAATTATTGCCCACAAGGCTACTACTGATTCTCGAATAGGATTTTTTACCCCCAAATGTAATTTATAAACTTGTATGTTGCTTAAGAATATCGTGACCTAGTATAACATCGCCACAACAGTCTTTGAGTACACTCAACTTCGTGTTACAATATTTACTACCTAAGATTTGCAAATTTATAGAACAGAATGCATATATGGACATAGCTAAGGAGGAAGAAGTCATGGCGACTTCTGAGGTAGTAGGGTATTGTTTTAATTTGTATTTCACAAAAGAAGAATTTCGAGTTTGTGGCAGCAGTTAATAGCTGAGGATTCAACTGATTAGTCTCTCCAGAAGACTGCTCAGACGATGCAATAAATGAATGATTTGTAATATACGACTCAGAAAATGACTGAGCTGATTCTAATGACTGGGCTTTTGCAAATGCTTCATTAAGACTAAGAGTAAAATTTTCTAAAAGTCGTTGCCGAATATTACTTGACGCTAATCCATTAATAAATGCGTCTCTGATGTATTCAGCACTATAACCTCAGCTGTGACAGTTTTGAATCCACAATCAGAACTAAGTAGTTGTAAGAATTGATCAACATTTTCGCCTGGTTGTTGATGACTAATCACTATACAAAAATACGAATATGAAGCCAGAAATGGAAATTGTTGAATATGAATATGAATATGAAAAATGTTGGATATTAATTAAGTTTCCGCTCGGTTGCCGTAGTCCCCTCTTTTTGACTCTTTCTCCTATGAAGGGGAGTAGGGTAAGTAACCCTGGTTTCGAATTTCAGAATCAGCACATACATAAATAGAAAAAAAGTTTATAATTAATTTAGAAAACATATATGAAGATTAGAAAACCATATGTTTATGATATTTTATAAATTCAATATTAAAATAATTTCAATATTTTGATAAAAAAAATTATCGATATTTCGCATTCGATATCCCATCCATTCAACAGAACTTAACAGGAGAACTGGCGACATGTACAGTCTACGTTGGCTATTGATGGTCTAAAGGAAAGGCTTTTAAGTTAGTCCGTTCGTTGCTGTATTGGGACTAAGTGCGACAACATGGCTAAAATGCCCAACTGCCTTATTTTGTGATTTCTATCCTCTACAGATTCTTATTTTTTATATAACAACATTTTGGTAATTGGTTATTATTCAAAGTATCTTCTATTAATGTATCTTCTTACTAATACAAAACATGTATCAGTTCTAAAAATGAGGATAAAGTAGAGTGCTGAGACCTATGCCTACCTTTCTATACTTAAAGGGTAAGGCGGTTAGTAGGAATGATAGTCGTCACCTCAAAGACTTGATTTGTAAAGTCCTTGGCTCTTAGCAGTTCGACTGACGTTTACTTGTAAATGAGATATCGAACAGTTCTTGTATTGTCTATTTTGATTGACAATAAACAGAAAGCAGGTTTGACCACAATTTTCATTTTTTGACATTTTTTTGGTAGAGCACAGTGAACCACACGGAATGAACGAAGCACTCAAAACCTTCCCTACACTTAAAATTTTGAACGACTGGATTTCAAAGACACACAACAAAGACCATGAAAGTAAAAGTGGTGCTTTGGAATACGTTGTTTGGATTTTGTACATTAGGTTAATTGAAGGAACTAAGTGTTCGAAAAACACCAAAATTCATTTCTTTTTTTTATATATATTTTTTCTCAAAATAGTTTAAACTTAAAAAAAATTTTTTTTTGTTTCTTAAGATAAAAGAAATCTTTAAATGGTTAATTAATTCTATTAGTTACTGATATGTTGGTAGTGTTTAAAAAACAAATATTTTTATCTGAAAATTTGAAATTTACTTTTTTAGTCAGCTTCGTTGACATTTTGAAATGGGGGTTCCAGCATTTTTCCGTTGGTTGATAAGAAAATATCCATCTGTAATTGTGGACTGTGTTGAAGAATTGGGAGAAGATGGACAAGAAGTTGATTCCACTAAGCCTAATCCAAATGGTGTGGAATTCGATAACCTATATCTCGATATGAATGGCATTATACATCCTTGTACACATCCGGAAAACAAGCCAGCTCCTAAAGATGAAGATGAAATGATGCTAGCTATTTTTAAATGCATTGATAGAATTTTTAAAATTGCGAGGCCACGTAAACTTCTTTACTTAGCTGTAGATGGCGTTGCCCCAAGAGCGAAAATGAATCAGCAACGGTCTAGGAGGTTTAGGGCTGCTAAGGAAGGAGCTGAAAAAGTAAACCAGATTGCTTTGATTAGGTCTCAGCTGGAAGCGAAAGGTGTGAACTTACCTCTAGAAAAGGATAAACCTAGTCATTTCGACAGCAATTGTATAACTCCTGGTACTTCTTTCATGTCCAATCTTACGGAATGTTTAAATTATTACATATATGACAGATTAGCAAGTGATCCTGGCTGGAAAAATATTAAAGTGATTTTGTCAGATGCTAGTGTTCCAGGAGAAGGAGAACACAAAATTATGGATTTCATCAGGAGGCAAAGGGCTCATGGTGACCATGACCCGAATACTCATCATTGTTTGTGTGGTGCTGATGGTGACTTGATAATGCTTGGTCTGGCAACTCACGAACTTTACTTCACGATTATTCGAGAAGAGTTTGTTTTAAATGAGCCTAAACGTTGTAATCTCTGTGGTCAGACTGGACATGAGTTGACTGAATGTAAAGGCGTGGGCGTGGTTGACAATATAGACAGCTCAATTATGGGTGCCCCTACTAGATATATCTTTGTAAGACTTAATGTCCTCCGAGAATATTTAGAAGAAGAATTAAAAATGCCTGATTTACCTTTTGAGTATAACTTTGAAAGAGCATTGGATGATTGGGTATTTATGTGTTTTTTCGTTGGAAATGATTTCATACCTCACTTGCCGTCTCTTGAAATTCGTGAGGGGGCAATAGACAGGCTTGTTATACTTTACAAGAAGACTCTTTATCGAACAGGTGGATTTATTACTGATAGCGGTGAGGTCAATCTCGATAGAGTACAGCTAATCATGACTCATCTTGGCCAAACTGAAGATCAAATATTTCGAAAACGACGAGTTAATGAGAATAATTTCAGACGACGTTTAAAACAAAAAAAGCTTATAGAAATGCGACAAACAATGAATAAGAGTATTGAAGATGAACCAGAACCTATTGACGAAGTTAAGCTTTGGCAAGGAGGTTATAAAGAGAGGTATTATAGGCTTAAATTCAATTGTGGTGGGGACAATCCAGAGGAAAGATACACAATAGGTTTTGAATACGTCATTGGCTTATGCTGGATATTGAAATATTATTATCAGGGTTGTGCTTCATGGAAATGGTATTATCCTTATCATTACGCTCCATTTGCTTCTGATTTCGTTAATATTATTCGTTGTAATACATGCTTTGAAAAGAACACTAGTCCTTTCAGCCCACTTGAGCAACTGATGAGTGTTTTTCCTGCTGCAAGTTCTACACTAGTTCCACCTACTTGGGCAGATTTAATGACTAATCCCATGTCTCCGATTTTAGACTTTTATCCTGAAGATTTTATGATCGATTTAAATGGTAAACGTTTTGCATGGCAAGGTGTTGCGTTATTGCCATTCGTTGATGAAAACAGACTAAGAAGAGGACTCGCTTCTGTTTACAAAGATCTGACTAATGATGAAGTTAAACGTAATAAAAATGGTCACGACCGTTTGTACATTGGGATAGAAGCGGATTGTTTCCGATTCATTAATGAATTAGATCCTTCCATTTACCAGAAAAAGAAAGCACCTTTAATATCGGATGGTGCTTATGGATATGTATATATAGTTCAAGAGGAATTTAATCAAGGAGAAAGTATTCCTTCTCCTATACGAGGTCTTAATACTGTTATGAGGAATTCAACAATTTGTGTTGCCTTCTGTGACCCTAAGTATTCAGAGGATTATAAATTTAGAGCTATCAGGTTGCAAGGTGTCATTGAACCTCCTCGAGTACTCAACTTCAAAGATTTGGGAAGCAAAAGAACAAATACCTGGCGTAATCGTAACAATTTTCAACAGAACTGGAGTTCAAATAAGGGGCAAAATGAAAATAACTCACATCCTATTATTGGAATGGTTCCTCAAACTGCACAAGCAACCTTGGGCGAATCTTCCTTTAGGATGATAAGCCATAACCTTCCGCATTCACTATTTATTCCATTAGGTACAGTTTGGCAACATGATGTAAGACCTGGTGAATTTAACTCAGGAATGAGACTGTACAACGAAAATTACCCAAGAGATGGTAGTGAAATTCGTTTCCATCCTTACAGAACGAGGGATGTTGAATTAGGAAGTAGCAGGTTCACAAATAATGGCAATTTTCAACGTAATCGAGTACGAAGAAGAAGAAACGGAATGGCAAGGCCTCATAAGAATTAAACCGTGTCGGATCGACTAAAATCAAATTGTATTTCTATTTTTACATTTTATGAAATTACGTGGAATTTCTGTTTTAATTTATTTTCTTTTGTCGTCCGTACAAAATAAAAATGTTTTTATAAAGCTGCATTATTAAAGTTTTAGTAACTCGTTTGTTCTTATGTATATTATATACATATATACATATCTATAATTATATTTAATGTGCATATATTATTAAATATAATTATATTATATATAATTATATATAATTATGTTAATAATGTCTCTCTGAAGGCTTCGATACTGTGTGTTCGTTCATATTCTTCGTATTAGCAGTGTTTGAAGATAGATAGGAATGGCATTCGGATTTTATTCCGCATTAACAACAGTGTCCAAATCAAAATTCAATTTAGTCTCTAACAAAAAATGAGGAAGAAATTAGCTCCTGTACTCCTGTAGGAATGTTTGTCACCATGCCCTGATTCCCGTCTGCTGGGATTTAGGACAGATAATCGTAAACTTCCACCCTGTCTAATTTTCTCAAACATAAAAATTAACAAATTCGGTTTTAAGCCCACTTGTGTAACAAAAGACAAAGGTTTTCTAAAAACTCGATTTTTTTTTTGTAATATTTCAAAAATTTAATTTTTTTTTTATTAATTAAACGGTTGTTGCAATTTTATACAACTATTGTAACTGCGGCCAAAAAAAAAAAAGTTATAGTGTAGTTAAACGAGTTTTAAACATGTTTCATAAGTACTTGTTTGTCTCAAGTCTAGAATTTTTATAAGTACTACAACTCTTAGTTTTCTCTCATATTTTTTCGCCTCAAGTTCTCCCGCCTCTAAAAAATTGGCGCTCTGGGCAAATTCCCTGTTGGTTCCTTTTTAATCAGGACCTGTCCGTAGCCCTTCTCTTAATTATTATTAATAAAAAGTAAAAGAAATTAGGAAAGTTGTATTTGCGAGTTGTTTAAAAAGGGTAATCATTATGTGAGTAGTTTATTAGAGACTTTGAAAATGGGTGAAGGGAATGGGATTTTAATAGTTTTGGAGAATATCAACAAACCGATTTCGAAGTTATTTTAGAAGAAGTTGTTAATAAGACTATTGTTAAAAAATAGCACTTTAGGGAACCTAGTATACTTTTAAAATTTCTAAGGGAGCTGTTTTTGGGTGTGTTCCTGTGGTTTGAGAAGTTATCCTTCTCCCAATGTAAGAATATATGAAGGTAAGAACATATTATTTAAAAGTAAAATATGATTTTGATGATTTTTTATTGTTCTGAGTGCATTTTATATTATAATGAGATAAGAATGAAGGTTTTTAATGTAAAAATTGAAACACCACCTTTATAAGTAACAGAGTAACTGAAAGTAAGTAACTGATTTCCATATATGTATGTGTAAGTTCAAATTATTATTAAATATTGTTCTTAAATTGTTTTGATGGTAAATAACATTGTTATTAATTTTTTTTATGGCATATAACATAAAATATAATTCAATTTAAAACCACAAATTTTAAGTTGTATAAGATGGCATTTAGCTTTTAATTTGACTGAGCATTTTAAGATATAATTTGGCATGAGACCAATCACTGCTTGTTTTATGAGGACTTTAAAAACTATAAACTTAAAAGGTATTTTCTTTCACATAACCAGTTCAAACACTTCACTATTAAGAAATAGTATAATCAATATCTTGTAAAAAATCACTGGTTGTTAAAATTATTTTTGTATTTTGTATAAAGTAATCTCAATATGAATTATATTTTATTTTTTAAATAAAAGTGGCGCATACTTGCCATTCATAATTAAATTTTTGTTTTATGAATCTTACTAATAAATTATATTCACTCATATTTCATGAATGTGATCTCAAAATTGAACTTATTGATTAAACAGAATATTGTGTTGGTCAAACTATTTTACACCTGCACTGATTGTAATAACTGAAGAACTTCTTAATAGGGGCAGTGTAGGACTCCAACGGGAGTCTTGGGCCGACGTAAGAAAAGAAAAAAAAAATTCTTAATATTGCATTATTTTTTTTCAGATCTTAAAATGTCTTCATGAGCAGCTCCTGTGTAATATGGTATGTACTGACTACATGCATGTTTTATACTTATAATTTCTGATTGTTTTTTCTCAACATAATTATTTTTATTAGATCATATCTTATAATCCTTTTTATCAATTTTTTATTGTCTCAAACCATTGCTATTGGGCCCTTGTCAAATCAACACACTTTTGAACCTTATCCTCTCAGATATTCTTCAAATTATGCATAGGTGCTGTGTAGGTATAGACTCAGACAACTGTAAAATTTGATTGATATATGTCCTCTCGTTTTTTAATTACAGAACTGTTAAGTAGTTATAAAGAGGCCAAATAAAACAGAGAACAACACATTTTGGAATTACTGCAGAAGTTTTCCTAATTTAGCTAGAGATATCAGATAATTGTCATTTTACAGTATGTTCCATGCTCTTTCACATGATATGTTAAGATTAGATAACATTTCTCAAAACCTAATTTTTATTTTAAATTTCTTAGAATGTAAGATTTGTACTTATTTGTATTCTTTACTAACCGCACTCCCAACCACCTTCTCATGTAATATCCATGGTAAACTTTTAACACATCATTATAGATCAAAATCAAAGTTATTCTTATTGATGATTATGAGATATGCAAATTTGCATAATTCAATCATGGGTTTTGATATATATTTGAATTAGATGGGGAAAACAATACTTAAACAATGAAACAATTAAAAAAATGTATTTAATGAATGAGACACAAACACTTATAATTATATGTCAATAAAAATAAATTAAAGGAATCAATACTTATTAAAATTATGGAATCATATACAAGGAGTAATATTAGGTTTATTTAACATTAAATGGTATATTTTCACAGCCATGCAGGCACCATTACTAGAGTAAAAAAATAATTAGTTTTTACATTAAAACATACAGAATCTGCCAACATAAAAAATGTGCCATTATTAAAGGGATTATACATCGGACAGTTAAGTACAGTGTTTGAGATCTGGATAAATAGTAACAAATCTTTAAAAAAAAAAAGCATTAAAGGTGCCAAAGTAAAATCTAAAAGCTAGAGAGAACGAAACAGAGGAATTATTTGTTTTTTACAATCCAAATACTGCTCCTCCTTTTCTAAAATCAGCATTTCCAAAGATTATGCTTCCGTTCTTGGCAATGGCACAAACTACAGATCCACGGTCGTTGTACCTATTTGTTTTATGACCCAGCTTCTTCAATCCAGCTACCACTTGCTGAAACAAGTTAATATTTAAATTAACTTCATATGAATAAATTCTTCAGTTATTAGACACGTCCCTTTTGAATAATACTTAAAAAATATTTTATGGGCTTTAGAGCCGAAGATTAACAAATGAAAAAAGAAATGAATACATAATAAAACAATGAAAAATCTTAATAAAATAATTTTTAGGTCTTAAACAGAAAAATGATATTATTAACTTAAAAAAAAAAATTACTGAGTAATACTATTTATGGGTCATTGTTTATAATTCTGAGACTAGTAACGATTATTGTGGGAATGAACTGAGGATTGGAGTATAAGGAGATCTGAGATCCATCCCATAATCAAATAACTTAGTGGAGAAAGAATGCGAGGAAATACTTTTGAAGGTAAGAAGAGTAAAGCCACTTTAGCTCCTCATCAAAATATGAAATGGAGATATTCCTGAGAATCCATGAATCATACAAGGCAATTTATTAATTGTTTTAGTTTTGCCTTGAGATCCCTAAAGATACCTCTAATTACATTTCAACAGTATTTAAAGTGGGGAAATATTAAGGAAGTGACTAGGAGTCACGGGGTTTCGAATGAGAATAGGTGACAAAAGTGATTTAGTCACTTTAAGGTGAAAAAATAAAATAGGACATATAGGAGACATCTTATCCAGAACAGATGTGGTTAAAGGTGATTCCAAGGTTTTTAAATGTTGAATTAAAGTTAATGGGGTTATTACTTAGAAACAGGGTCGAAATAGGAGGAACAGTTTTAAGAAGATAGTTGGATCCGTTGTCAACATGAGTGGTTTAAATCTTCTGGGAGTTTTATTGTGAATGGTAATAGGTGGAAAGAACAGATATATTTGGAAATATTGTTGTGAATTTAGTTATTTAATTTGTCTAATAAACTAAAGTAAGGAAACTTGTTCTTACTGATCTATTGAGTTCTGTTTTCGCTTGATATATTAGTTTTTAATTACTTTAAGATTTTACTGTGTAATATTTAGAATTCACTGTTTATAAATATACTCTCCATATCATTCAAAACTAGGAAATATTTACTTTAGTAACATAAAGTAAAAAGATAAATTAAAGACAGAAGTTACCTCAAGGACTCCATATTCATAGCTGACCTCCATCGGAGCCAATTGATGATGAATCCTACTGGCATCGACTGCTTGCTTGACATCTTCCCCAAACCAGAGGTGTCTCATAATTACCTTAAAATGAGGGAAAATGTTAGTTTGGATACTCGTTTTGAATAGTGAAAGCAAACCCAGCCTGCCTTATACAGTTATAACAGACATTGTTTTTGACAACTCTCTAATCAATACAGAAAAAAGGCAAAGCTCAGACGAATTTAATATTTAAAATAAAACTCTCTATATAAATTATCATTTATATTACATCGAGTCCCTGTATATCAGGGAATATTTAGAGAAAACATAATTCCAAATTATTAATTAATCATCATATAAAAAGCAAGATGCTACTAATTAGTTAGACAACTAGGGGATTAGCAATTAGGGGTTGGGGAACCCATAAGAACAAATTTCAGGGAGATGTAACAGAAGGGCTGAGCAAAGATATGATAATTTTTATTTTTTAGAAGAAAATATAGCATGAGTGAGTGAATTCACACCAGCACAAAGCAGAGAGAGTGAGAAGAAGATGAAGAACAAGGAATAAACAAAGTAAGATCTCCAATAACATAGCATTGAGATCTGTGCCATATTTGTTAATAAAATCAACAAATGAATTACAGAGATTAGGAGAGCTGTGCTGTTACAGCGCTATCTATTAGTGACTGGAAGACTAAGGCTTTCAGCTTTGCTCGCCAGAGAGAGCTCCTTATTGTCTTTAAGAACATTGGTGCTGCTAGATACTGTCTTGGGTGCCATGATCAATCCAAGAAATAATCATCTCATGTTAGTTTGTGTCAATGTCTTATATATATTTTAATGGTACCATTGCAAAAATATGTAATTTATTGTTACATTTGTAAATTCATTGTTCGAATGAATAAAGATTAAATTAGGGTTTTCTGATTCACTTTAAACTAGTTGGGATACATGTTCTTTGTTGCTTTAAAGGCACTCCTTGTATTGGTTGCTACACAGCCTCTTGGAGTACTCAAGGGACACTGCACATCTGACATAAAAGCATAGCATGTATACCTGTGTGTATGGCTATTGTATCAATATTACACAATTATGGATTGAAGTGGTACAAAACAAGAAAGATTGGCACTTTTGTAAGAGGGCTTAAGTCCTTACTCTTCATGTGATTGGCTTAAAAATAATATTTTTATTTTATTAATTTTTTTTAAATAATCTAGAAATAAGAAATATTTTGAAACTCACCCAGGCAACAACTGTAGTGATTTTGGTACCTCCAGAAGCACCAACGACTAGTTTCACTTCACCGTCTGCACCAACGACTATTGTTGGACATGCTGAGGATAGGGGTCTTTTTCCCGGCTCAATAAAGTTGTTTGGAGATGGAGGGAGTTGGAAATAGTTAACAACACCGGGAATAGAAAAGTCATCCATCACGCTGTTCAATATAATGCCAGTTCCTGGAGATGTCGCACCTGCTCCAAAACTGTTAAAAACATCAGCTATTAATATTAAATTTAATTTTCTATAAAGAAATTGATTGCCCTATAAAATTTGAATTTACTACATTAAATATAGAATTAAAAGATGATGTTTTGGAATGTAATAAATAAATCAATAAAACACGATAAATGCTTCACTGATTTAATCTGTGCTGATATTTTGGCGTGTTAAGGCATCACCATGACAACCTCAAAACCTTGGTTCAATTCTGGCCTGCGTATGTTTTCTTTTATTTCATAGCAGTCCAACAGAATGAAAACTCGACCGTTACATTCTGGTTAGAGTCTTAACCAGTAGGATAACCCCCATATATTAGAAATAGCCAGAAAGGAGGTAAAAAAAAAATATTAAAACAGAAGTGGTATAAGAATTCAATGGTAGCAAAATAAATAATGCAAGAATATATAATAGGAGGACAAGAGTAAAATTAAGAAAGTAATTAGGGGTTCATCTATAGCACTATGTATAATAAAAAAAAATTCCTGTATTGCTACAATCCAAGAAGGATCAGAGATTCAGCATTCCTACTAGGAAGGTCTGTTCCAATACCAACTATTGTGCAAGGAGGTGAGTGGTTCAAGATCATGCTTAATTACTAAGTTTTCCTCCTAATTAAGGGTACCAACTTTATAGAGGTCGGGAGTGCCCCAGCAGGGTCTCACAACTTCTAGGTTCCACGTCTAATAATAATTATCAGAATAAATATTATTTGCAACAGCCAAACTTGATTTAAATTCATATTAAATATGATAAACAAATTAAAAATGTATACATGTATTGGAACAACATGAAGTTGAAATCACTATTAATTTTACATGAAATATTATGAGGCAAAATATGGAATTGGAGAGATATAAAAGCAGAATGTTAAAATCTTATATGAACAACGGTAACCAATTATTTAAATGAGAAATATAGATACAATGAATAAGGACTAAAAAGGAAATCAAATAAAGGAATAGTGGAATAAAACTTTGCAAAGGTACTTGATAAGAAAAATTAACGGGCTTCTTGATAATAAACCCAACTATATGATAAATCCGGAAACAGGATTTCATATTCTAAATAGTTATAGTTCAAAATTATATAATAAAAGTTCTACAAATGGATCTCCTATACCTTCCAAATATAGTATCTAAATTAATCATTGAAAAGAACCTAACATGGATGATAGCAATAGGAAGAATAAGAAGAAAGTATGATATTTGATATAAAGTTGATATTAGTAAAACTTCTTATGAAATAATGACTTAAATCACTAGAGGCTTTTGTTTTAAACTTAAGTTTATTTGTAAATATTTATTTGTACCTAATTCCTCTTTTTTTTTTTTTATTAAACAAAGTGAGTTTTGATTTTAAGAAATATAAGTATAAAAGTAACTGTAATCCAAAATGTAGTTATGCCCATTTTAGCTGACTGGTGTGTGGATGCTACAGAACATTTATATATGTTTTACCAACTTAGTATTCAAACTTAAGCAGGAAATCACTACATTCTCCTTCAAGCTAGAATTGGTTGTTTATTTGTTCTACCTGAAGTTGTATTAAGTGAAAGTAAAAAAATAAACAAAGCAATATCTGGTCTATACATTTATAAAATTAAAGATGTAAAGAGATGGTTTTAACTTCATAAATTTTCTTTTAGAATATAAAACTAAGATCATGATCTTTTTACTTTAATCAGATACTCACTAAAGATTAATCGTGGATGTTACTGAAACTGCATCTCCATCTTTGGATAGAACAGAAATATGAGCAGTACCATGATCTTCTTGGTTGTAGAAAACTGCACCATAGTAGTTCGGTTCATTGTACGTTCTTGTGTCATTTATTCTGAGTCGAGTTTTCATTGCATACTGAGAAGATGTTAAATTATGTACCAACTGAAAAAAAGTATTACCTTTAGGAATAGTCCATTGTCATCTAATATGTTAGGTTAATGGTAAAAGTACTCAAGTGCTTATTTTCAACAAAAAAGTAATCACATGATATGAGTGATTTTAAGTAAAAGTTTTAAAACTTTTAAACTAAATTATTTCTCATAAAAAAATAAAAATAAATTAACAATAAAAATAAAAATAGTACACCCATTTACTATTTGGGTTTTATTTGACCGCACCCGGACCATATTTCATTCATGAATTATTTCTCTTGAGAATTAGCTAATTGAATGAAAGAGTATTATTTTTCATTGAGGAAACAAAATACTTATACATTAGATGTTCAACTGACAAACACTTAGGCAAAAATGAGAGCAAGTTAATTTTTTTAAATTTAGCTGTCCCCGCTCCCCAAAGGATAGGCGGATAAGTTCAGAAAGTTTTCAGAAAAGTTTTATAAAATAGCAGCTTTCAATTTCAACTTTTAAATAATTACACTGATAGATGATAGGCTGTATCTATAAAGTTGAACTACTCTATTTTGAAACCAATATTGTATGATATTTAAATTTCTTACCTGCGAAATGTTTACAAATTTAGGATCTGCTAACTCGGTTCTTCTGGCAAAAGCAAATTTGAATGCTTCTAACATTCTATGAACGGTTAATATCTCTTCATCTAAATTAGCTGGTTTTGACATGTTATAACCATCAAGAATAGACAAAATGTAGGTTACCAAGGGCCCAGATCCAGGAGGCGGTGCTGAGTAGACTCGTTCACCTCCTTTTAGTGTAATACTTACTGGATCCATCCAATCAGCTCTGTAAGTAAGGATTATTTCTATAAAATGGATTACATTTAAATCTTACGAATAAAGCATGTTGGAGGATGTAATAGTTGAGCACATTGGGGAGTGGGTCCCAGAGAGCCTGGTTCAGAATGTTGCGAGTTTGATACCTGCCTGGGTCAGTCAATATTTATTCCATGACCGTCATAAGAAATTAATTAGATATTCCCCTCTGGGAGTGTATAGGTATTCAATAGAGGGCTTGGGCAAAAAAAAAAAGCATGATGATGAGGTGTGAAAACAACTATGTAACAAGTCTCTTTTAGATACTAATACAATTTTTTTTTATACCTGCCATTTGTTAAATTTAAGAGATTTATGAATAATGAAAACTGAAAATTATCAGTCAGTTCAATTTAATTTTGCACATAAATGTCTATTTATAAGTAATTTTCTATTAGCTTAGAAAACCTTTATGAAGTTTGTGTAAAACAGATTTACACAGTAAAATATATGAACGTTTATAATAATTTTATATATAAATAATTTTAATTTACAAAATCAGTAAATATTGATAATACTGGAAAAATAAAAAATAGTGGTATTTTGTCTCTTCTTTTTCTTTAAAAAAACAATGTTAAGTGGCCAACCATATTATGCCAATTTATGTTAAATGTAATGAAAATAATGACATAAAATAAAACATAATATAAATGAAAAAAGCATAATGTACAGTCCACACATTTATTTTTGTTAGTAACCTGGCTATACTCTATTGAGGTAGGCTTCAATCTTTTGGACTTGTTTATTCATAAGAAAATTATAAGATTTGGAAAAATAAAACATTTAAATATATCCAATTAAAAAATTTGCGCAACAGTCTATTATGCCTAAGTCATCATTAAAACAAATACACTTATCAGTTAATATCACAAAATTTATGTA
>NW_027112495.1:1042635-1052542 GCF_000696795.3 Halyomorpha halys
TATCTTAAAATGAACTAAATTGTCTTTTTTATGCTATATGCTGACTTATTAATTGATTGATTATGATTTTAGTTTGTATATTACAGACTTTGTCATATAAATTTTTATAAAATCAATTTTTGTTTAACCAATTCATGTCTTCTTGGGCATTTATAACAACATAAAAATCATTGTAATTGTACTAAAAAAATCAAAATAAATCAATCAATTAATAAGTCAGCATATAGGTAAAAAAAAAACAGTTATTTCATATTAAGATTATATATATATAATTCTTTAATAGGATATATTTAAAACTTTCATTTTTCAAAATCTTACTAATTTGCTTATGTTTATACAAGTACATTTTTTATGTTACTCTTTTACTCTTACGTTGATTCTACCTTCTTTATATCTTTTTATTGTAACCCTAATGAAGACCTACAATGTGGGGCAAAACGTCAGCAGAAAATAAGTGTATAATAGATAACTATTATTTCCTTTCTTCTTGACTGCAGCCATGATCATCTCCTTAAAATTAATGTATGATCAATAATCTAGATATATATAAATAAATATTAAAAACGAAACACTCTGTTCTCTTGAAATGAAGTAGATATATTCAATAATTTTAATCATTAGCTGTTTACTTTTTATTTTTATTTTACTCATTTTAAATCAAATATATATTAAAAAATTTCTTTCAGAAAATTGATTAATGATTTCTTATTTGCATGGAACCAAACTCATATATTTACGCATAATATGGAATATTATCTCAAAAAATGATCAAACTTAACTACTTGAGAATTTTAAAATTAACTCACTTGTAGTTGTTTAGATCTTCTTTAGTTACAAGTCCTCCCAAAGCTTCAATATCTTCAGCTATTAGAGTCGTAAGTGACCCATTGTGTATAGCATTACCTCCCTCAATCATGATTGTCCGTAGTGTATCACAAATCTTTTTAGGTTTGATAACCGTACCCCTTCGATAAAACTGCTTTGTTTCAGGGTCCACAAACATTTGACTAAAACATTTTTAAAAAAGTTGGTATCTAGATTATTGTTATATACATGGACATTTTCATATATTTTAAAAATGTATTTGTTTGACACACTTTGACTTATTTTTTTATTCAACTGTACATTTTTTTAATTAATGAATACTGCATCAATCTTCATTAGTAGAAAATTTTTAAACAATAATAGAAAAGCCAAGGATTTTTCTGACAATCATTTTTGTTATTTTATTTCACAACTTCCTTTGTTTGAATCATTGAATTTTTCTCAGCTCTTTCGGATCAGATGTTTTGAATAAAAACAACTCTCAGCTAGCAAAAGAGATAAAATACTGAGAAATGAATATAATATAAGTTCAAAATTATTGATAGATGATAATCGTCCATTTCCAAATTGATGACTACATTAAAAAAAAATTGAAATGTAAACGATATATATATTTTTATTTCTTTATTATCAGAACAGCTTGCACCTTTATTATTTCTTTAAGTGTCCAACGTTTTGGCCTACCTGGCCATCCTCATAGACAATCTTAAATATAAACTTACACCTCACATCCAACAAATTAAAAACTGTATGCAGGCTATTCTGTCCACGTCATTAAATTCAATCAAATCAAATGTTTTGTCACTTTTCCATTAAATTTTAAAACTGTTAATTAAAGATTAACTTGACACTATTACTACTTTCATATCACATTTGATAATTAAAAGGTAAGAGTAATTAATTAGTAAAATTAATAAAAATATCAAAGTTAATATTAAGTAAGAAACCATATAATAAAGTAAGATTGGATAGTAAATTAAATTAAACTTTCATCTCGAGTAATAGTGTTGGTAAACAATTTAAATACTCTCTTAGTTCCAGGAAAAAACGAAATAAATGAAAACAAAAAACAAAGTGTAATTAAATGTTTTAAAATTTAATGGAAAAGTGAAAAAATAGGGTGATTTGACTGAATTTAATGACCTGGGCTGAATAGCCTGCAAATAGTTTTTAATTTGTTGGATATGAGGTGTTAATTTATATTTAAGATTGTTCTTGAGGATGGCCTGGTTAGCAGAAACTTTGGACAATTAATGAAATAATAAAGAGTGTTTTGAGACTTACCTTGGTTACAAAAAAGTTTTATTTAAACAATATAAACAAGTTTCAAAAAAGGTGAAAAGATTATATATAAAGTTTTTTTGTTATTTTTAACAGTTGATAATGGGAGGAGAGGGGGGTATAGTCTCATTCAAAAGACACCACTAACTATTTGCAATGCCATAACCATGAACTATTATAATTTAAAGTAATAAAGATCAATTATAAGAACATCTTAAATTATATTCCAACTAATATCGATTATAAGAACTCCTGGTTGAAGGTAACATTGTAATTAATCAACAAATTTTTAACATGGTAAACGATTTTATTTTTATTTTCAATTACTTTGAGTTATTACTGAGTCCCTCATTTAGCTATTTATTTTTTGAAGTATTACCTGAAAACGGGGTCATCAGCGATAGCAGGCCTGAAAAGAAGCGATTCATATTGAGGTTGAGATAGAATGTAGCCTTCGCCACATAACTTAACTGTTGGTTCGACTAGTTTAGCCCATTCTAATTTGCCAAATCTTTTCCACGCTTCATAATAGCCACGCAACTCACCTGGTACTCCGATGGCCAGGCCACCTATGAAAGATACTTCAATTAGTATTAATACCATTTATTTGAAATCACAACAATATGTATGATTTCCAATACTTGGCTCCAATATGATACAAGATTTACAATACAAATCTTCAGTGATAAATACTTTATAAAAATATTATTATTAATATAAAATCAAATATTTCCTTATTTTTTTAAAAATATAAAACCCAGTCAAAAAGTACTCAAGATTTCTCTTTAGTCCTCGAAATTTCTATCATAAAATTGATTTAGGATTGTATTATGTAGTAACTTTCATTGTGCCAATGATTTCTTAATCCTACAATATCATTATGATAAAATCATTATACACAAGTTTAATCAAGATAATAAAACAGATAATTGATTCGTCAATTATAATCAAGGATTTATAAAATATATTATATAATAAGGATATATAAAAAATATTATATAGATAATGAACAATAATAAATCAAGCTTTATCTTCCAATCTTAATCCAATTATAATATTTGATTCGTTTTTTAAAATATTATTAATTATGACAAGTTTTGTTATATTTGTTCAAACTTCTTATTTATAACTGTTTTAATTTTTAAGAAAGTTACAACAAATGGCTATATTTTATTTTTGATTATTACTCTAGCTAAATTTTTTTCCCATTATTTTTTATGACCTCTTCAAGGTCATTTCTGCCATATGGGAGGGGGACAGAAGAATTTATCTTCAGGTGAACAACCTATTCTAACCATGGTTAGTGGACAAGTTTCCATTTTGTGGGACTGCCATAAAAATAAAAGCCGACCCCTCCCAGGACTGATTTGAACTAGCACCACTGAAGTTTCAAGTTTATAAAAACCTTTGCCTCAAATCCATCTGCTACAACCAGCCCCAATATAAAAGTTGACTTCCTAGGCCTGATTCAAACAGGTGCCACTGCAGGAACAAGGCAGCTAAGGTTGTGATGTATTAATTCCATTGGCCCCAAAGGCCCTCTAGCTTTTATGGATGGAACAATACAAAACCCATTTTTTTCTGAGTATTGAAATTTGATTGTGAATTAGTACCATACATGTTTCACATGGAATAGAGGTCAGTTAAAGCTTTGAAATCTGCCCATTCCACTACAATCATTACACTTTTTCACTGATTAATAAATTTTTTAATTTTATTATATATTTCCATAATACCATGAAATGGCATTTTTTCATTATCACAAGTATTTTATGATTTTACATTTAAAAGTTATATAAAAAAAGAGTTTAGTTTAGTTTATACCCTCTCATAATTTTATGTATATATTTTTTTTTTATCATTCGGTACCTTTTTTTTCAATCCATATTATCTAGCAGCTTAAAAATGTTTTTTCATAATTATGATGTAGCTGGCAACACTGGAACTACTAAATAAAAGATTTTTTTTTAAAAAGTAGTGCCTGGTTCATTATTTACAAGTTAGGTAGCAGCACAATTCAAAACCAAAAAGATGACGAATTCAACAACTTAGCTCAGATTTGTTTATTAATCCAAAAATCTTTCATTCATTACATGTACAATGCCAGGAATAAAAGGAATGTAAAGTTTCATTTAAATGACTTTGCCTATTCTTCTGATAAAAGGACGTTTGTTGATGTTCATAAAGTATTCATGAGTAAACCTTTGGACACTTCAAACCAGGAATTATTGAACAATTAAATGAGCAAAAAGTTTTTTATTTCATCATAATGTTAAAAATAAGACTGCTCATAATATTAAAAATATTTTAAAGATGAAAAACCTGTCTTAATCATTATTTAAGTTATAAAAACATTAAGCAATTGAATTTTAATTGTTTAACTAACAAACTAGAGTAGACTGCTACTTTAGGTGTAAAATAAACATATTGATGATCTAGTTCAATAGAAAAATATTTTAATTACAAATATTTGAAGGTGTATGTGTGTGAAGTACCATATTATTTTAAAAAAAAAATTTATTGTTTTTATTTTTATTAGATTAAGATCTTGATTGCAATTACAAAAGCACAACAACTTATCATTTTTTAATTTTGTTTTTATTCTTCTTTCATTCTTTTAAATAATTTAATTTTTTTATATTTCATGTATCTTATAATTATTTTTCATACTCCCTAATGTGATATACTTGGTATTGATTGGTGCATAGGAAAATATTTATCTTTTCAAGATTTTAATATAATGAATTACTTAAGTAAACTTGAAATTTTTATTTTGATCATAAATAAACATCGGTAATTGCAATTGATTACTCAAATGTCCTTGGTAAGAAAACTCCTTTCAATACAAACCTGTCCTTGATTGTTGTTGATCACCAGAGAACATCCTCAAATTGGCTGCAGCTGGGGCAGTTTCTCTGGCAATAAGACTGTATGGTTTTCCTTTCATATACAATGTCATGATAAATCCACCTCCCAACCCCATACTCTGAGAGTTGACAAGACCATTGCAGAATAAGGCACCAATTGCTGCGTCAACAGCACTTCCACCCATCGCTAGTAAATCACTGAAATTCCATTACCCATAAACATTCATATAATTCTATAATTATAAAAGAAACAGTCTTAGTAAAAAAATTATGCCTATACCAATAATTACGGTACCAAATTATATTTTCAACAATTTCTGGTGAATTATAAGAAAAAGAAATGGTGTAAAATTGATGTATTTTAGTTACTATTCAAGTAATACTTTTAAATTACACATTATTAACATTAAATGAGGCATTCAGTCCCAAAACCATACAAGTTACTTTTCAATTTGTTTTAATTAAGTAGCAACGGCTTTGTTGAATTCAAAATTAAATCTATACCAATGTCCATGGTATAAAATTTTTATAATATAATTTATAATAAAATAAATAAATTTACCAATAAAAATATTTTTATCTATTTCTTATCAGATATAAGAAAACAAATTGTATTTTTATTACTATACTAGTAAGCACTGTTTTTAAATTTCACATTATTTTCATTAAATTAGGAATCCAGTTCCAAAACCACACTAGTTATTATTATTTTTTTTTAGGAATTGCATTGTTTCTAATCATGAGGGAATCAGATCTAATTTAACTAGTTTGTATATTAATTCTGTTTATCTTGAGAGAACATAGTAAAAAAAAAATTGTTAGTTAAAAAAAAAATAAGAATGAATCATAGCTTATTCTGAACTGCACATCTGAAATAATCTCTAAAAAAATAAATAAATGAAAATATAAAGTATATAACACATTAATAAAATAATTTGGTATTGTAGACATTGTTATACACCTGGTGCTGAATTATTTTTTATTTGAAAAATATTTTAACAATTTATTTGTGATATTTAATTAATAAATAAAAAAATTAAATTGTTGTATTTTAGTTAATGTACAAGCAACCTGTAATTAAACTATTTTGGTTGGAAATTCTTTTGCCTTGGGTTAATATAGTAACAATTGAAAAAAAAAATATCATTAAATTGGTTAGTTTTGAACTGAACACCTGAAATAATCTCTAATTTAAACATATACAAATCTGAGGAGTGGAAACAGGGATAAAAAAATATAACAAGTAAAAAAAAAAGAGTAACTTTATTATAAAAAATTATAAAGTATATAACACATTTAATTTAGTCTTCATGTATTTATTACCTTAGGAATAAATGGACTTATTCTAGACTAGATACATGGAATCATAATTCAATGCATCAAAAACATAGCCAATAAAGTTACCTAAAATCAAGAGGTAAATGTACTAAAAAATGTCCAAATAATGCCATATCACAAAACCTTGAATACAAGTCCACTTCAGTTCAACAAATTTCCATCAGTTCTTCACAGCCGGGATTTTCTTTTTGTTGGCTTCAGTGTTCTGCATCTTGGTCACAATTTTCCTCGAATGTCCACAGGGATCATTATGGTTGGTGTGCTCACTGACCTCTTTCTTGGTCCTTTGTTTTCCGCTGCTGCCACAGTAGAGTTGCTTATCGTGATCAAAGTTGTAGTGTTCGTATTCGTCGAAGTGGCTTTCAGACATGGCTTTGAAAGATCAAATGTCAAGACTAGAGACTAACGAGAACGTTAAGTGAGAACCTCACAGAGCTAAAGTTGAAAAACGACTGTTCTCTCCTCGGTTGCTACCTAGCTACACAGCTGTAGAGGTGAACGCGCATGCGCTAGATCAAGGCCAACTGACGACATGGAACGTGTTTTGGTTTTGTTTTATTGATATTTACTGTTTACCATTGTCACGAAAGGAAGTTCGTTCCAACTCAATATATAATTGTGTCTGAGGGTAGCAAGGAAATTATTTTCTCAAGGCTTACGCATAAATTCGTTTTTTCTGAGAGACTTATAAATCGATAATACAAAATTTGTGTTTATTATTTTTACAGAATAGTAAATAAATAGTTTCAAAATCACCGACAAACATTATTATTATTCCTAATTATTTTTTAAATTTTAAAAATGTATAACGTACCCATACCTTCAACTATATAAGTGCTACAATTATATTTTTGAGGTAGTTTTTTTTTGTTATTGGGTTTCTTAAATATTTGATGTAGTTAGCATTTTTGAAATACCATTCTTAGTGTGAGTTGTATTTGAAATAAATAAAATTTCGATGTACCGTTAAAAGGAAGAAGTGGGTTATACACCCACTTGAGTGAACCAACCCGCCTAGTCGTGATTTAATGTTTTCGAACCTTTAGGTATCAATGTTATTTTATATTATATGCTATGTCAGGTGTGTTATATTTCATTTCTATTTAGAGGCTGTGGTGACGTTTCAAGTTGGCATTTAACATTATAAATATATTGTACTAATTATTGGCAGTATTAGGCTTCATGTTGTTAGCGTTACGCAAAGTTCAAATGAATTGCAACTCTCATTTCTTCAGCCCATCCTTGGTTTTAAAAATCCGACAGTTATTGTCTCCTCTCTTATTTTCCTCTATTTTGATTTCGGTTCTCAAGTTTAGGGAGAATCACTGATGGACTTATAAACGCTGATAAAGCGTTTTATGAATTAATTTATAAGATTTATCCTTGGGGACACATATTTCTTGCTATTAAAGCGACCTAAAGTACCTTTATTCCTCTTCCTGACATCTATTTTCGTTCCCTATTCTAGTCTGTAAGTAATAATGAACCTTCCTACATATATCGGTGAACTTGCGGTGTGTTCCTCTATTCTTCCTTGAACGCCAATCAGTGTTACAGAACCCAACCAATTAATATTTATACTCCGTCACCTAGAACTCCTTTCTTTGACGAATCCTTTCTAGTCCATTCCTACTCCTTTTGGATTTCCTTAAGTAAGTTTCCTATTCGTAATGCCTTCAAACATAAGCTATTTCTTTACCCCTTTAAATTCCAATCTTCTGATCATATATATAAAGACCCGTGGTTCCCAACTGGGTTCAGGGGACCTCTTCCAGGGGTTCTGCGAAATAATTTAAGAATCGGTCCTTTCGCGTTAACCCAGCCCAGTTTTGAAACTTACCACCTCCAATTTTCTTTAAATTTTGCACAGGTTTTGTGTTGGTATTCTAGCATTTCTTATCTTTTTCTGAATAAACGGATCACTATATTTGTATTATATGATAGTATAGGGGTTCCGCTATTTTCCTACTTATGCCAAAAGGGTTTCGCCGCCAAAGAAAGGTTGATAATAACCGATATAGACAATTTGATATTTTGGACTTCATATCTAGACTATAATCTTTTTTTTTTTCAAATAACCCTGTAAAAGGGTACGATAAATCATATATTCTATAGGTATATAAATAATTGACAGTATAATATCAAGTATGAAGAAGAAAGTCTGGGTTGCGGTCAAAAAAGAACAAAAATAGTTAACAACTATTTATTTTGCGACGTTTCGCCACACTTTGTGACGAGCTTCTTCGGGGCTGTTCAAGTTGATAGCTTTAGAGGCTTTGACAATAAATAGGAAGCGTGGAGGAGTGAAGGGAAGGGAACCGTTAACTAACTTTTTGACCGCAACCCTGACCATTCTCTTCATATTCATAATCATTTATGTTTTTTTGGGATTTGATCCCAGAGTAAACATAAAATTTTTTATTTCATTTTTACTCCATGCTTCTCAGCATTCATAATATCGATAAAACAATTTAAGTTATCAACAAAATTCTAGGATATACATACAGCTTCAGACTAGAACATTTTGGTCTTTTATTTCTTTGATTTCGCACCTTCTGAGAAGAGAACATTAAATTGGAAATATAGTTACTTTTCATTACAACATTTTTTTCTGGGAGATGTACTATAAGTTACACTAACAGTGAAATATGGTGGTTTGTTAGTTATTGTTGTGGTTATCGTTGTTGTTTCTTATCGAATTAAAATTCGGTCTAATTCAATCCATATCAGCTCCAGGATTTTCACAGTGGCGGTGATAGTGACAGTAATGGTGATAGTGAAAGCTGTTGTAGCCATTATGATCGTGTAAACTGACATTTGCTATCGTAATATTAGAATTTGCTTGATAGTAATAGTGCTATTAACTATTTGCACATGCGCGACGAACTTGCACGACAGAAATCTGTCACATAGAGTCTATTCTTTGGAGATAATGACGTAGGCGTAACCTTGGTGCTTAAGTCACTTGGTGGTATCCATGAAAACCGAGGATTCAGAACTGGTCTTTTACTATAAATATCTTTTATACTTAGTAGAAAAGGTCCAGGAAGTTTGCAGACAACTAACGGGTGTAGGAGAAGGCAAACTATAAACTTTCCTAACAGCTTTGACACGGATTTACCAACTTACTTAAGGTTTGGAGAGAATTTTCTAACCTTTCCCTAAATATTTTTGGAAATCTGCCCTCTCAAAGTTTGGGTATAATAACCTCTTTGAATTATGTTTTGCAACAATTTCCGCAGTTTGAGGGATGAAACCCCTCTCGTAAATCTCCTACCTCCTGTGAATGTTGCTGATAAGCTTTTGGAATTACTTTTTAATAATTCTAACCAATAACTAATTGTTGTCAATATTCGATTGATTGTTTTCTTGTTAATTATAAAAGTGAATGTATTCCTTGTATAACTATACACATACAGCTAAACCGTCGAACATCAAACGTATCCAATTCTTTCAATCCAAAATCCTTAGAACCATAGATGTTCTGTATGTATGGTATGGTAATGTACGTTCTGTAGGAAACGTAGTAGGGTTCATTAACCCTACTACGTTTCCAACAGAACACTACACCATGACCTACATATCCCTTTTGTCCT
>NW_027112495.1:1053227-1069936 GCF_000696795.3 Halyomorpha halys
ATATTATAAAATATATTTTGGTTTTATTCTTCGATTTCAATTTACGTTTAATTTCAATATTTTTTAGTCTTTTAA
This sequence comes from Halyomorpha halys, assembly GCF_000696795.3. NCBI lineage: Eukaryota > Metazoa > Arthropoda > Insecta > Hemiptera > Pentatomidae > Halyomorpha > Halyomorpha halys. The sequence goes on from NW_027112495.1 coordinate 1,053,303, forward strand.
TCAACATATCTCTTTTAGAGCAGCGATATGGATTATATGTTAAACAAGAAAATTTCTATTTTTTAAATATTAGTTTTTCTATTTTTTAAATCGAGATGAGGGCTTATCAACAGAATGTTGTGCCCAAACGTGTTTGGATCTCGGGTGATATTCAGGGTCTAGCGATCGATTATCTATTTATGGTTTTAAGACTATTGGGGTCATCACGAACTCGTACGTGTTTAATTAACATCAAAAAGGTTGGCGATTAGAAATTGTTTTACGTTTGATTAGACAATCAAACAAAGTTTATGTTAGTAGAACATTTATAATTAGGTAGTAATTCAATCATTAGTACAACAAACTAAATTTTAAAATGGAAACAGAATTCACAAGTAATTACAAAAATAGCCCCAAGGTTGATTTACATCTGTCATATTAAATATGATTTACATATAATGAAAAATATCTTTAACAAAATATTATAAGAACAGTATATTTCGCATTGCCTCAGTCTGTCTTCCAGTTTGAGATATTGGTATGGGTTGAGGCATTTCAAATCCATAAATCAAAGTCCCAAAAAAGTATTATTCCTGTAATAATAATAATAATAAAAAAAAAGAAAATTTAATTTTGTATCTTGTTTATAAAAACAGCGATCTAAAAATATTAAAAGACAATAAATTTAAAAATATGTCAAACCTCGCTTAAGTGATAAATACTCGCTTACGTGATAAATTTAATCACCAAAATATAAAACAAATTCTGCACTAATGCCGAGCAGTTGGAGTCAAAGCGATCTATCATCCCATTTAACAATAATTTATAAAATATCTCAAATAATAACTTTTTAATAAAAACTATATAAACACATAAGCAAGACACAATCAATTTAATTTTTAGGAGTAGAAAGAGTACCACGGGAAAGTTTATGTGTATCATCAAGGTTAACAAATATCTTACAATTATAATATAATCGCTTCAGTTCATCATCATTCCAATAATCGATACCTTTTTTATACTAAACGAAGTATCGATATGCTGAAAAAGAAAAAACTATTCTGCAGAGTTATTTCATGAGATTGTTCATTTATTTAAAGGTTTAATAAAAATTATGGATGATCTTATTTCGTTCCAATCTATTCTCTCAAAAACATACACTTTAAAACTGAATTTCACCGTGAAAAAACTTTTTAAAATAGTCGATTCTTATATATTTTATATCGAATCTTTCTCTTCAAGAAGGTTTTCAAATTTTGGAGGAAATAAAATCTCTCACAATCCGAAATTTGACTAAAATTACAATTTTGTTTTGATTCATTTAGCCACAGTTATGTGTCCGATTGACAAGACCATATTCTCTTCTTCATGCACATTGTCCGAAATATTCCTTATTATGACTAAACAGAAACCTGTTCCAATAGGTACCCTTATATTAATGCATCGAAGGTGAATTTTACGTTTTTCAAACTATTATTTTTTAACGTATACTTTATACCGACATTACATTGAAAACTATATTTTATTGTGTGATTTGTTATATTAATTTTAGCTTCTACTTTGACTTTTAATTCGTCTATATTTTACTGACAATAGCATGGGTATTCCTTCTAAAATCTCGATCTTGGATTTATGTAATTTAATTGTGAAGAAAAATATTAAATTTACAGCAAAAAACGCTCACTAATTCTTAATAATTTATTTTTAAACAATTTTATTTTTCATCCGTTCTTTTTGTTCGTCACATGGGTCTGTCTTGGTTGAGCGGAAATATTTTGGCCCTGAAATAAAGTTCAGGAGAAACAGCGATCTGGTTGAGAAGATACACGCCAAGAAAGTAGTCAAACAAGAGACCTTCACAGCTCAATTTATGAGATTGCTCCTCTGTTCTCAATTTGTAAATTAATTCAGCTCGTTTCTGTGACATTGAAATGTTTATCAATAATGAAATGTTTACCGAATAAAACGAATTTTGTGTCTGGGCTCCATATTAAAATTTTTATTTCTTCCATGCCACCAGATAAAAATGATTTTACCAAATAAAGTTTGCTTTATTAGAAATTAAATATTTACAAAGATGTAAGAACAAAAAGTATGTTTCTACAGATAATATTATTTATAGCACGTACAACAAGATTAGCTAGTGATTCTATGTGACTTACCTTCCGATCTTGGAGCAGGGAGGGCCATCTGTGCAGACCGCCGAGTTGTAGAACTCTTCCAGGAGGGACGGCGATGGAGGAAGTGGTACCTCGGGGTTGGGAGGGAAGAGCTCATCAGGATCTTTCATAAGCCACCATACCAAGATGACCAGGGGGAGGGTCACTACTATAGTTCCCACGGAACATAGGAACAGTGACCACTGCCTCTTGAACGGCTCTCTGAAAAAAATAACAGTAATGAACATTAATTAAAAAACTGAAAAAAAACATATTTTTCATATTTTAAAAAATAGTCAGTAGTCCCGAGTTTCAGTCCCAAATATACAAGGTCAATAGCCTTGCAAACTAATTTAGCTTAATTATGAAGAAGATGGTCTGGGGTGCGGTCACAAAAACAAAAAGTAGTTAACAACTATTTATTCGACGACGTTGGGCCCCAGTTTGTTTTCCTGAGCTTCATTAGGGCTAATAAGATACAAAAATAACTAAAAATATTTTTACATAATAGGATAAAATAAAAAAAGTAAATTAAGATAGGGTTAAAATTATGTCAATATAAGTGAAAAGAAAAAAGAAATAAAATAGTATAAATATAAAATAGGCAACGATAGAGAAATCTCGAAAAAAAATGTTATAATTAGGTTAAACATATAGGTATTATAGGTTTTTTTAATGATGGCTACAAATAGGATCGTCAGACAAGCGGTCTTGAAACTAGAAGCTTTTGATCAAAATGGAGCCGAGAACGCACCTTCTATAGCGGTGAATCTTCCACCCCCAGAGCTTGCTTCACTACCGGAATTCTCTCTAGCGGAAGCCCACGCCATAACACTGGAGTGGATAAAAGTACGTACGGCAACAGCCCAAGACTTGAGGAAGGCCGTTTCTGACCTCGAACGGGGAAACGGGAGAAGTGAGCCACTTCATAAAAGGGGTGACCGTCTTATAAGTCGAATTGAAGCAAAGTTTATCGAAAATTTACTATCGAGTAGTCGATAGTGAAGATGCAGAGGCATTAAAAGCAGCGGTCTTCTGCAGAGTAAAGAGGAACATCCTCAATCTGATTCAGGCGGATGAAGAGACCCCTTGGAGAGCTATCAAGATTAAAGAAGGCGTTTGGAGGAGGAAGGTGGGCCCCAGAGGAGGACATATTTATCAGAGAGACTAAAACATTCAAGTGGGTAGTATAGCAAGGAACTCCTGGCCCACTACAACAGAATCGCAGATAAACTCAGCGAGATGATGGAAACAATTCAGGTACAGGGTCGAATGCAATTCCTATTTATGGTACTAAAAATTCAATTGGCAAAAGACCTGGGGAAAAAGGAAGGATTTCCTAGAGTGCGCTCGTTTGTGGAATGTGTTCAAGATCTCATGGATGCAAGAGAGGTGAAGTCCCGGATGGAGGTAGAGGGACCAGGATGGACCAGAGTCGTTTATCAGCCTCCCAGGATTAATCCAGCATGGCGGAGGAGAGAATATCAAGATAAACCCAAGGAAAGGACGGAAACCATTGAGAGAAGATTGAGTCAGGAAAAAAGAAGAAGTAACGGCCGCCGAGAAGACCGCAAATGCCATGGGTGTGGTAAAGCCGGTAGCACAATGCCCCCGCACCCGATGTTTTGAATGTGGGACAAAAAGACATATTGCCCGACAATTGCCCTTATATGTATCAGCGGTGGGAGCGAAATAAGCCTCAACTGATGGAAGTCAATACATAGAGATTACGGAGGGGAATGTCTCGAAAGACGAATGGATCCGCGATTGAAGCCACGGAATTGTCCGAGATCTCGGAGACAGAAGCCGAGGGCGAGAGGATGGCCAGCAAGGCAAGAGAAGAATTTGGAGGCGAATAGGAGAAGCAGCTAATACACCAAGAGAGTTCTGATGAGTGTACGCATTGGGGGGCGACCATACGTTTAAGAACCATCATGTGAGAGGAGAGCACGGCGGTTTGCCTATTATATGAACACTGGAATAAGCTGCTTGGTGGACAATGGTTGCTCTAACACGATTTTCAGCCGAGAGGCCCTTGAGACTTAATCTCTGGTGGAGAGAAGAAACTACATGTCAGAGTTTGTAACCTCTCTGGGTCCCTGCAGCATTGAAGAGGAAGCAGAAATGGAATTAGACAACTTGATGCTGAGGAGAAGAAGTCCATGTAATGGGAAAAATGCCTTTTGAAAAAATAAACTTTTTAATTACTGGACTGATTTACGTGCTGGTTTTTGCAAGATGTTCCCTTTGGCCATGAGAAGATTTAAATATACTTAATAACTTGCCATTATGCATGTATTTTAAGTCATATAAAATTTAAATAAATAGAGGATAGAAAAAAATTGATAAATATAATTTCCAATAACTCATAAAAATACAAAAAATGTATTCTTTTGAATAAACATACTATTAATTAGATCTCAGTATCATTGATTTCTCCATATTGCTAAGTCTAATTGAGACAACAGGTCATAATAAGTATTTTAACATTGGGAATGTTTTCATTTTTTTTTCAGTTACTATGTTTTACGACCTATCGTTTGAATTATTCATTTCTATTACTATTCATACCATCACAGATTTCGTACAGTTTTCTGATTTTGCATTCCACAAACTTGCTTAAAATTAATAATATTTTATTTTTTGAATTTTCATATGGCGTTGTATTTTTAAAATTTTTATTATTTCGTTATTTTTAAATATTACGAAATGATTCTTTGGTATGAACATTGCGTGCTTCAAGTGTGGGGAATCACAGTTCTTGAAGCTCTTGTAATTTACATTTGTACTTCCCTATATGTTATTTATATCAATCAGGTATAGAGCAATGATTCAAAAGAATTTTTTTAACATAGCGCCCTTTTTGGGCTAAGAAGGTTTTACGGCACCCTTGTTGGGCTAAAACGAATTAGCTGCACCCTTGCCAAAATAAAAAGAATGTCACCAGAATTCTTCTTAGAGCAATTGAGTATGTATAGAAATAAGAAAATCTTCTTTAGAACCGATAATTTTTTCAAAAGTTTTGTAAAAAATTTTAATAAGGACTGCCTTATTGTTTTTTATAAATAGGCTAATTTTTTTTTTCGTGTTCGTGTTTTATAAATATTTTAGTTTCAATTTTTATCACTTTGTCATCAGTATCAAATAATAATTAATAAAAATTTAGCTGAACGTTGAAATAATTTTATAGAAAAACATGATCTATTTTTTAATAGTGACCCACTTTTTTATGGAACAGTCTATAAATATGACGCTATCTGAAATTCTAATTTTAGTAAACCAGTTGTTAATTATCATATATTATAAATAAAAAATATTTTGTATAAACTATTGTATAAAAAATTTTTAATATTTGTATAAACTTTTTTTTTTAGTCTTCACCATTATTCAACTTTGTTTAATAATTTAATAACGTCAAAATATTAATTAAAAATTATTTAATAGGGCGTAAACCTCTCTACTCATTTATTGAACTGAGTTTATAATTGATACAAAATGGTTTTTAAAAACAAAACCTAGTCGCCTTGTTTACAAAAACACCCTTATCTCTGAAGCTGAGCTAACAAATTAACAGCTGATGAAGAAGTATTTATATCGGTTAGGTTAAGAGGAAAACATGATAGCGCTAACTGTAATTGAACATTATTATCAATTTTAAAATTAATAATTCGAAATATCACTAGCGAAATATTATTTAATGCAATAATATTTTTATATAGATTATATGGATCAAAATCTAAACTTTTCTTTTTTTGATAAAACAATCATTTTAGAGTTACTAAAAGCGCATCTACTTTTAAGAAAAAAACATTAATTGAAGCACTAACGAATGTTACGGGCTTCAGATTATTTGCTAACTTTCAGACATTTCGGAATAAACGTATTAACTTTATACATAGATGGGACTTGCTCCAAAAACTTGAAAGTTAATTGAAAACAGCAATTTTTTTAAAATATATATTTATTGCTATTTACAACTGTACATTATAATATATTTAGTAAATCTGATCTAAGTTAAATTGGAGTGTTACAGGCGTGTAGAGAAACTACACATTGGTAGCACTCTAGTGACATTTTACATTAGCTGGTCTCGTGGCCATCTTCTTTTCAGGCGGCTCGGAGGATTGTCAGGAATGGAAGAGGAGGCAAGATTAGAAACTAAGGGGTTTGAGTGGTTAGAGAGTTTATAATGGAAGGAGTGATATCTGGTTCGGGCTAAATCGGTTGGTTACATAGGGAACATTAAGGTCTTTATGTATGATTTTATTTGTGACAAAGTAAGGAGCATTGAGGATTTTACGAAGGATTTTGGATTTTTAGGATTGAATACGAGAGGAATTCGAAGGTTTAGTTGAGCCTCAAAGCTCAACTCCATATGTCCAGATTGGCCTTATTACAGCCATGTAGATCAGTCTTTTGTAATGTGTTGGAAGTTTAGACCGTTTGTCTAGTAAGTGCTGTAATAGTCGAAATCGACGTGCAGTTTCCTGTCTTTTCAGTCTGGTGTGTGGATAAAACAGCAATTTAAACTTAAATTTTGAGTTTAAATAAATTAACATAATTTAAAGAGAATCACCGCTGTTTGTGTTGTGAGAATATTCCATCATATTATGGCCGCTGCAAGCACATATTTAAAATATGTGAATGGGAGAGCTGACACAAAATGTTTGTAGTGCCTATTTTTTCTCTTAATCTTGGTTAATCCAATCTTACATAAGAAATCAGAGTGGAAGGTCTCTAAACTTAGTCTTGAGCATCCTAAAAATATGGTTTGTAAAAAAATAATAAATAATACTACATTTCCAAAAATTATTTTCAATATTGCTATATTGCTATTTAATTCAATGTCAAAATTAATTGAAAATATTACCAACGCCATACCAACCCCTATTTTACAAGTTACAATTGTATAACTGTAATTTACATGTATTCTGTTGTTCTAATTGTATTATTCTTATTCGCCAAATTCGTTCTTCATCAGTTAAACTCAATTTTTCACGACCCGTTTTTGTTATTCCATCTTATATATAAAATAAAATATTATACGATGATCATATGTCAAACACTATATTAAACGGTGATATGTAAAATATTACACGGAGATACCTACAAATCTTTTTGTATAACAGAGAGAACTAATGTGTGTTTTTTCTTTTTTAATTTGGACCTGCCAACGTATACAATAACAATGATAAATTATTTGGGAAGGGTTGTATGTCAATGAAATTAAAAATAGTTTGTTATTAAGTAAAAGGTAGTTAAATAGAAGAATTTTAAACAAGGAAGGATACATATATGACGTATGTTAGAGGATGTATGAATGGAGTTCCAGAGATATGCAGCCCGGGTAAAAAATGATTTATCAAACTCAGCAGTTCGGTGAGGTGGAGGGTATATGTCATATCTAATTATTATTGTTTAAAAAAGATAAACGAGATTTGGTAGTACGGGATTGGACTGAGAATATGAATTACAAGTTTTCTAGGATAAAGGAGGGGCGTTGAGTATTAATTACTTGGAATAGAAAGGATGCTGGGAAATACTGGCATCGGAAGGATCAAGTCAATCTACAAAATATATACGAAATTCAAAATATGTTGAAGAATCAATATACAAAATAAATACCTTTAAAGGCATTTTCCCTTATTGGAAGCACATAAATATTGTATTGCCAATATTGTAAATAAAAATTACTTATCTAATTAGACAAAAATAAGTAAATTGATAATGTTTATATAAATTGTTGTTATTTATTTCGTAATAGTCATTAAGATCACGATATAAAAATTGTACGGAAAAATACAATTTTATTTAATATCAAATGGTGTTATATAAACGCTACCTGTGATAAGATAGTGTATCTATGTGTTTATATTTCATATTAATGTGATAACTGTAAGAGGAGTTGGTATAAATAACTTCCCCTTTAGATGGTAATTAACGATTATATTTTTATTGTGTCAACTTGATACAATTTTTCACACCAAAAATATTTAAATTGGATATTTATTTGTCGACCTTAGGAACAGCCACGAGTCCAACAGATTTGACGTTGCTAAGCCAGAATGTTCAGATTTCCAAAAGCTATACAATTTGTCAACTTGGGTATTAAAGTGCCGATTAAAATAAGATTCCACTCAATTGACATTTTCTCTTTCATCTCCTTTGCACTAATGATTCTGGCAATCAGTAGAATATTATTCAATCATAGATTTTCTTTTCAAGTGACTTAAGTAAAGCATTGAGATTCAGGATTTGATTAAGCCATGAATCACTTAAGTTTGGATCCAATCCGCCTGCATCACTCAGTGGCAGAAAGTGAGAAAAAACCCTCCAAAGTGAAATGTGCCTGATAATGTTGATGAGTGTGGTTTCTTACACTCAAATACCTCTAAACGGATTCACCGGAATTGGTTCTCTCATTAAACAATATTTGTGAGCTGTAGACCTAATCTTCCATACGGTATTTCGGCGTTGGGAAAAAGTGAGTTTTCACTAGGAGTTATTAAACTATTCAACAAAAAATATTTCAACCAATTCAACACCAACGAGAGTTAGTGCACCAATTGTAGTTTTTCAAAAGTAGGTTTGTTCCTTGAAATATTTTTTTACTAAATTTCTACGGCCACTTCCAATTTAATACTGGATAAATTCGTTTATACACATTTTTAATAGACTAGAAAAAATGAGTTTTTATACCTAATCTTCCATACGGTATTTCGGCATTGGGAAAAAGTGAGTTTTCATTGGTGGTTATTAAACTATTCAACAAAAAATATTTCAACACCAACGAAAGTTAGTGCACCAATTGCAGTTTTTCAAAAGTAGGTTTGTTCCTTGAAAAATATTTCAATTATATAAATCAATAATTATATAAATCAATTATATATATTTAAATATTAGAAAAAAATATTTTTTCTAAATTTCTACGGCCACTTACAATTTAATACTGGATAAATTCGTTTATACACATTTTTAATAGACTAGGAAAAATGAGTTTATATACCTAATCTTCCATACGGTATTTCGGCATTGGGAAAAAGTGAGTTTTCATTGGTGGTTATTAAACTATTCAACAAAAAATATTTCAACCAATTCAACACCGACGAAAGTTAGTGCACCAATTATAGTTTTTCAAAAGTAGGTTTGTTTCTTGAAATGTTTTTTTTCTAAATTTCTACGGCCACTTCCAATTTAATACTGGATAAATTCGTTTATACACATTTTTCATAGACTAGAAAAAATGAGTTTTATTGACCTTTTTGATGAGAATAATGTGTAAATATTGGAGCAACGTTTGTGTCAGTTTCACTGGCGTATGAAGACAGGGGCCTTCTTGGAAGGTGTAACTAAAATAATGAGAACAATAATCAAATTAACTACTATGAATTAGAATAAAATTTTCTGTATAAGTAAATTGAGTGTAATGTTGGAAAAATTAAGATTTATACTTTTACACTAGTGAATATAGCCAAAATAAAATAAATAAAAAATTCAGCACACTGAATAAAAGAGGAATTCATGAGAATTATAGAAGATTTAAACAATTTAGAAATTATTACACAAAAACAGCTGTTTCCCACCATTGTGCGTCGTATTGTTAAAGGTTTATTGTATTCCAATTACTTTAAAAATAATAAATATATATTAAATTTGGGGTTCTCCAAACATGTTCTGTCAAAACTCTGTATCCTGATGATCAGTCGAAGGGGACTTTGTCCAGGATGTCGACTCGTGCCCTAGTTTTAAGTATACGAACTCTTTCATGTTTATTTTTCAAGCTTCCATAAACTTGTTCAAGTTTTTTCTTCTGCTAGCTCGCTCCCTCTGGCCAAAGCCCGCTGCTGCCTCACTACAGCCCTTCTACTAACGGTCCAGGCACCGCTACGCGATCTACTCCTGGATTGTCCTGATTTCTTGTAAACTGTCCCGGGCTTAGAATAATTACAGGATTTGATGAATACAGGTCAAGATTTATTTCTGAAAATTCCTCCTGTAAAATGAGGGGTTGCTCAATATTTGAGCCGAATCATAGTGGGATTTGATCTAGTATAATTTTAGTTTGACCAAACTGTTTTAAGTTACTTGATAGTTTATTTTCGTTTCTCCTCACGTGACCAGTTGTCATAATATTTTTAATATAATATGATTCTAGTATCTATTCTGTACATAGTTTAAGAATGTTTTTCTTTGAGATCGATATATTAAATGTGGAAATTTAAGTGAGGTATAGCAATATTGAAAAATTTGGAATATCAGTTTTCGAAGGAAATAAACGTTTTATGGTATTCTGTTAAACAATTAAAATAAACAACTGTTAGTTATAAAAAAATATTGGAAAAGATTTTTAGTGTTCAGAGCTTGTTTGATTCAGGTTACTTAAACACCTGTCTGCTGATGTGTTCAATGGTATTACGGCTTCATCATAAGGCACCTATCCTAGGAATATCCTAGTGAACATTATGAAACCAAAAACATGCAGTTAAGGGAGTTTTAACCGCAAGATGAGGAAAATATTTGGCAAATGCATGCCCCATATTTCCATTCCAATCCTAACGGTTTAGTCTGCCGTTTTTGTTCCAATCCTAACGAAGTTCTTTGGTGAGAAATGAATAATGTTTATGTTTCCATGTTATGGATGGGGCTATGAAAGTGTGGTTTAGAAGTGGTAAAGATAGTGCTTAGAATTAGCTCCTTTTTTTTTTTATTAAAAATTGTAATAATGGGTTACTTTTAAATATAATTGTATTTCATAGTAATACAATCCTAACGAAGTTCTTTGGTCAGAAATGAATAATGGTTATGTTTCCATGTTATGGATGGGGATATAAAAGTGTGGTTTAGAAGTGGTGAAGATAGTGCTTAGAATTAGCTCCTTCTTTTTTTTTTTTTTTAATAATAATTATAATAATGGGTTACTTTTAAATATAATTGTATTTAATTGTAATACAATCCTAAGGAAGTTCTTTGGTCAGAAATGAATAATGGTTATGTTTCCACGTTATAGATGGGAATATGAAAGTGTGATTTAGAAGTGGTGAAGATAGTGCTTAGAATTAGCTCCTTTTTTATTTTCTAATAATAATTATAATAATGGGTTACTTTTAAATATAATTGTATTTAATTTTCCAAGATATTGACTGGTTACAGTAAAAAAAAATTTAAAAAAACACAAATAAAATAAAGAAATGTACTAAATAAATACATGAAAATGAGTGTAGTGTTTAAGAGGGAATTTGTTGTAGCTTCTTTTACAGATAGATATTTGGAAGATATTTTGTATAAATATTAGATGTAGAAATATGATTATATATAAAGTAGGGTTTGAGTTAAGACTTGAAGATGTTATGCTTTGTATTGAGGAAGCTACAAGTTATGGAGCATGCTGGTTATTTTTATGTATCGGAGGTAATTGTTGATTCTACTCATACATACATTTTTAATTCTTTCCAGTATTTTATAATTGGTTAAAGATGTTGAATTCCAAACATGTGAGGTATAAGTGAACTGAGATCAAATAACTGATTTATACAGAATTCATTTATTTCAGGAGGTTAATCTGGATTTTTTATTTAAATCTGCGGAAAAAAATATGTCTACTTTCTTATTGGTATGTTCTGTGAATATGAGAGATTTTTCCTGAGGTATTTCACGGATTTTGACCTAAGTGTGAGGGTTGAGTTGGCATGGAAATATGATTATTTATGTGTGGTCAACGCCTTGTACAAAATGTTGCTTCAGATTTGGTTGAATTGACTTTTAATTTCCATTTGAGGCAATATTTTTAAATTTTGTTATAGACGGTTTTTATGTTTTAACTATTCGATAAGAAAAAGTTCACACAGATGTATTTATCACCGGCGTTTAAGGATCTCATTATTATCAGCTAAGTCATCTTTTAAGTGGTTTTACAGGGCTTAAATGCCGAAGAGTAATGGCTTAAACATTACTTACTTATTTTAGTGTGAGTTGGGAAGTCGGTTTGGAACAGGTTACATAGTGTCAGTTTCAGATACATTAATTAAGGAAAGAAGATATGGCCATTTTTTTTTTAAAGGGTAATCCTTCGTAAACTTTGAAGTCAGAAGAAATTATTCTATTGTCATTAAATATCGTGGGGTTATTTTAACATCAGAGTAACAGTTATGGCAAAAGGGAGGTCTAAGCCCGACCCTTTCCGTAGTGAACTTGATGGGAACATGGCACATCTCACACCGATGTCTCCTAAGACACGTGTTAACAGACGGGTCTACCAGATCTCCCCATATACAGAAGTCTGCATGTCCTATATAAAGCCATATGAGAGGAGATATATTTTTAGCGAGAGTGTAATATCAGTTTATCGGCTTGGAGAAAAAGGTAAAAACTTTAGTACCTTAAGTCTAATACAATAGTCTGCTGGTCGGAAATGACAGAACTATATCTAATGCGTGGTGTATTTTTGCAAATTGTTATCGATTAAAGGCACTAGAAGTTAGCGTACTATGTAGTTCAGTAAAACACTTCACCGCCAGGCAGCAGCACTTACGTGAAACGCGTAATTTTTTCTAAAAACTATTTTTTTACATCACTTTCATTGGTATAGTACAAAATAGGAAACAAGGAAAATTATTGAATTTCCAGATTCTTCAATATATATATGTGTTGTTTTTGTTTTATTTTTTTGACTCTTGATGAGTTAAACTTTTAATAATGATAATACTTTATTTATTCTGGGATAAATACTTTATCAACGAATGTTTTATTTATTTATTTTATGTTTCAATTCTATTGAATACTAACTAACCTTTGAGCTAAATTGTTTAAACGTCGATTAATAAAATACTCAGAAAGGTCGGAAAAAACAATGAAATTAAAATAAATAAAATAATGTTGGAAGAATTATATAAAAAAAATAAGAATTGAACTCTATTTCTTCCTAAAAAAAAAAAACAGAAAAGATTTAAGGTGTCAGTATTAAAAGTTATTGGGTTTTTTTATTATGCTTCTGTAATAACCAACAGTTAGAAAAGACTAATTTTAAGTTGACACATACTACAATATATTCGGTCCCTTAGGAGTTCGAACAATGACTTCATGGTTTCATAAGAACTAACCAAGCACGTTTACGCGTTCAAACATGCTTGAGGGTTTGTTGCTACATTTAGAGGAAACACCCTCCCTAGTGGAATTTGATCTTTGCCTATTGCTCCCTACGAACAAAAACACTTTTTTTGGGAAGCCTGTTTTGTACCTGTGGGAACATTAATAGGATATCTGCCAGCTGGCCGGCACCAATTTTTATTTTATGAATAAAAAAAAAAAAGAGTAAAAAAAGTTTTAATAAGAAAATTAGTCACTCAATAGGCCTTGAGTGGCAGCTTCACTACCACTGACGTTTATCACGTCTAGTCCTGATAATGCTACTGCACTGCTAAGACATAACATGTTATCAAGACTGTAACTGTCACACAATTTTATTTTATATCCATAGGCTGAAAAGTGTCGTATAAACTTTAACGTTAAATTAAATTAACTGCCGAGACAAGTACAGTCAGCTATCACACTATACCTAGAGGTTTTTCTCATACGACGGTAGTATCATAATTATAATACAGTTCAACCATTGAAGTTGCTGCGACAGTTCCTGCATTGACAGTAAAGGGTTTCCGTGAAACTTGCTTTAACGTTACAGTAACCTGGCTTCTCCTTCATTACCTAATAATCCTCCTAGGCGTCTCAAAAGAAGATGTCCTCGAGATCTCCTCTAGAAATGTTATTGGAGTTCTATCAGTGGGTAGATTCTCCACATGTTTGTATCATGTCACTATGTCACCTACATCAAATTTACTTGTATATATGTGTATACAGTTGTAAATAACAATAAATAAATTATTTAAAAAAAAAAATAAATAAATAAACGTTACAGTAGCTTCACTGCAGCTACGTGACTATCAACAATCACACCGTATCTGCTGCGATAGTACAGTTATGACGACGAATATCATACAGATTACGCCATGGTTAACTCCACGAATTTTTTTAAATTTATAAAATAAACATTAAATTAAAATGTATCCAAAGAGCGTTTTTTATTTTAAAAAAAGAATCTGTACCGCTACAACCCAGGAAGGGTCAGGGGTTCAGTACTTTGTAAAGAAGTACCGTTACTAGACAACGGTTGCGCAAGGAGGTGATTTGGTCTTTTTAAATAAAAAATCATGACAGTTAATTTTAAATCTAAAAATTGTGCGAGAACTACTACTGATAAATTTATTGAAGAAAATTAATAATGGTTTCAGATTCGGTTAGAACAGGTTATGTCAGGCGAGCATAATTTTTCCGAAGCCACACCTCTGCCTTAGGGTTTCCTTTAAAGAAAGCTCTAAACGCTCAAGCATACTTGGCTTTATTTATGTATGTGAGAGCTAGATGATTATCGACTGAGATACTGTTGCTAGCCGTGAGGTCGCCCATCTTATTGCAGCACTCATCCTTGGCTACGAGGCTAAGCCATGGTCGGTCTCTCTAGGACTCCTTTATCTTCTATTTCCGATATAGCACGGCCGCTGAATTATATCTTAGAACGGATTTAAACATTATAAAACAGATATTTTATTATATTGTTCACAAAAGAAAAAAAAACTATATAAATATATTATAAAAAAAAAAAAAATCAAAATCCTTTTATTTCCATGGAATTTTTCGAGCTCATCTTCAGGTTAACTCAACCTTACAATGAATGGGATCTATTATACACAATAAATTTCAAGACTATAGCCTTATATAGATTAAATGCGAATTGATAATTTGTAACAGAAATTAAGTAAACTGAATTAACAAATATAGGATTATAGGTACGATAAAAATATGTGATATAAGAAGATGAAAGGTGAAGCAAATTAAAATAATTTAAAAGTTATATAGAATTAGGAGATTTTTAAAAACATATGCATTGTATAATGGGATTGAATTATGCTGTGTTTATATTTATTATCTTTATGGTGTTTGTTAATGATGATTTTTGAAATTTAAATGTGAATTACATGTTCTTGTCGGTTGAAGATGAGCCAAGGAGCACTAAGCGTTCCATTCTAATAACATTTTAAAGAAGTGAGAAAAGTTTGGTTTTTACTCTTGAACTAATTTAATAATTATAAACATTATCGACCTTCAAAAATAATTAAAATAAATGTAATTTTTGAACAGAGATATGCTAGTTTAATGGATTATAAAGAAGTTTATGAACTTTACCTTCGTAGGAATAGTAGTTTTCATGATATTTGCTTAAATAAATTGATTTATAGTTGTTCGGACAATAAGTTTGATTTATGAAAAACTAAATTTCAGGAACTATGTGACATATAGATGTCCATTAGCACTCAGATTAAAGCTAGTTTAACGTACTATAAAGTAATCTATGACCTTTACCTTCGTAGGAATAGTATTTTTCATGATATTTCCTAAAATAAATTGATTTATAGTAGTTCAGACACTAAGTTTGAATTTTGAAAATCTTTAAATTTAACTTACTATAAAGTAGTTTATGACACTTATCTTCGTAGGGGTAGTAGTTTTTATATTCGCATATGAATATAAATTTGGCAAATGAAAATTTGTCCGAACAACTATAGATAAATTTATTTTAGCAAATATCATGAAAACTACTACTCCAACGACGAAAAACGTCATAAACCACTTCATAACCCATTAAACTAGCTTTTGAATGCTAACAGACGTCTGCACGTCAAATGGTTTTTGAGATATAGATTTTTCAAAATAAATTCACTAACTACTGATCATTCAGTACGTTCTGTACAACATATTTTATGAAATATTGCTTTTTAAAAGCTGTATCTCGAGAAATATTAAACGTAAATAGCTCTATTAGAGCTTACATTTTAGCAAATTTACTCTCCTTTAAATGATGCTCTCTTAGATTTTCTATTGTTATTGGTAGTTTTAAAGATATAGAGCTCTGCATGAAAAATTAATTATTTTTAAAATTTTGAAAAAACCGTCATTTTTTATTTCCCATACGTATATTTGGCAGACCCATCAATTTTTACTAGTAATTATACACAGTTTTCATAAAAATTAATCAAAAATTGGGGTAAAATAACTTTTTTTTCTCCTCTTGGGCTCTTGTACTAAGAAGTTTAATCAAAGCTGTTAAAGTTTTTAGAAAATGGGTGAAGTAGATGGTATTAAATGGCAATCGGTAAGCCGATTTTAGCAAAACAATGGCTATAACATCCTCGACTTATACCTGAATTGAATACGTAATTTCAGTTCCTTTCAACTAGTCGTTTTTGAGGTAGGATCTTCACACAGGCTCGCAAGCAGAAAATTTAGCAGGACCCATTTCGGTTTCAGTTTATATAAATTATATACTTTTATATAATTTCTCCCTATTATTATGTATATTTTCCGATAAGAACAACTTATCATTAACATATTCACAAATAGTTAATTTATTAAAAAAGTATTTTCACCTTTTTTTAATTTTTTTTTTTT